>NC_041391.1:259344387-259418824 GCF_002162155.2 Triticum dicoccoides
AGTGGAAAGCCCAGTCCGCGGAGGAAGTGGGGAAGGAAGACGACCCTCTCATGGGGCCCAGGGGTAGGGATGAGCTGCCCCTCGTCGGGAAGCCGATGCGCGATATCGCCGGAAAGGTATCCGGCGCTGCGCAGTTTGGTGATGTGCTCCTCCTTAACGGTGGAGGCCAACCATTTGCCTCCCGCTCCGGACATATTCGGAGAAGGTCGAGGCAAGATGCGCGAGCTTGGGCGTTGGAGCTTGAGTACGCGGAGATGGATAAGCAAAGGAGGAAGAAGGCGTAGGTGAGAAGGTAAATCCTTATCCCTTATATATAGGCGGACGAAAACTATGCGTCCCCGCCGGCCTGATAAAACTCGCTTATCTCCCAAGCACCACCATCAATGGCGCGGTTGGGTTACCAACGTCCGTATTGATGAGAATCCCGGAATAAGGGGAACACGATCTCTGCTTCGACAAGACGTGCCAAGGAAACCGCTTCGCTAAACGTGCTGAGGTGGTATAGTAAAAAAACAATTCAAACAAAGGCTTGGTAGCGGTGTGATGTCACGCCGCATAATACGTCAGCAGATTGGACCGGTGTACATTTTATTCTCTCTACGGTGGAATGTGGAATTTATTTTGCAGAACCGGACACTATCCTGGTGTTCATGATCTTCTCTAGATTATTCAAGGGAGGAACCCGCCTTGCAATGCCGAACATTATGCGCGCCGGACTTATCGTCATTGAAGCCTGGTTCAGGGGCTACTGAGGGAGTCCTGGACTAGGGGGTGTCCGGACAGCCGGACTATCATCGTCCGCCGAACTCCAAGACTACGAAGATACAAGATTGAAGACTCTGTCCCGTGTCCGGATGGGACTTTCCTTGGCGTGGAAGGCAAGCTTGGCGATACGGATATGTAGATCTCGTACCGTTGTAACCGACTCTGTGTAACCCTAGCATCCCCCGGTGTCTATATAAACCGGAGGGCTTTAGTTCGTAGGACAACATACATTACAACAATCATACCATAGGCTAGCTTTAGGGTTTAGCCTCCTTGATCTCGTGGTAGATCTACTCTTGTACTACCCATATCATCAATATTAATCAAGCAGGACGTAGGGTTTTACCTCCATCGAGAGGGCCCGAACCTGGGTAAAACATCGTGTCCCTTGTCTCTTGTTACCATCCGCCTAGACACACAGTTCGGGACCCCCTACCCGAGATCCGCCGGTTTTGACACCGACAACGGGCGATAAGCTCGCAACACTGTAGGCTCTTTCCACCTCCTGTGTGCCACTATGGCAGCCCTTTCACCTATAAAAGGAGGCCCATGGCATACAGGAGAGGGATTCGGCTCTTCCGAACCATGTAGCATCCATAGCTATTTCGTGAGCTCAAGAACACTCAATACATCCATCAAGCAGGACTAGGGTTTTACACATCCTCGCGGTCCAAACCTGGGTAAATGATCCCTGTGTCAGCTACTAATCCTGCTCTTCTCACAACCCCGCGCCCCGCAACCGTAGTAGGGATTCTTGTGATCCCATAGGTGTCGTTTCCCACCGACATCTTTGGTGCGCCAGGTAGGGGCGCAATTGTGAGAATCTGGTCTAGCAGTTGACCTAGCTGTTCTTCATCGCCATGGCCCCTAAGAAGAAGATGACCACGACGGTCAGTTCGTCCGGGACTGGATTGCCAGTACCGGTGCAGACTAGTAGCAGGCCAGTCGCAGAGAGAACCAGTGCCGCGGCCCGCGAACATCTGCATCACCCTGGCGGTCCAGGACTGGCGAGTGGCGTCGTTCGCGCGCCAGGCGACGAGCCACCAGTCGCGGGCTCCAGAGACGGAGTCGGGCCCCCCGCAGGCGGCGCGGGGCTCTCCAGGAGCGTCGTCATCCCGCCAGATGGCAGCGCGGCGGCCTCCAAGATGCCAACACCATCGCCCATGGCGCGCTCTTCTCAGGTTGTGTGTGACGAGCAGCGCTACACTGCTGGTGACCCTGGTTGCCGTCCTGGGAAGAGTTCCATGCGCCATTCACATGATGAGGAAGGCCAGCATGCGCGCCGAGGTGCTGACGGAAATGGCGAGCGGCTGCGGGGCCGTGACGCGGTTCCTTCTAACGCAGTTAGAAGTAAAGGCGCATCACGGTCCACCCAGCTTTCGCCGCCACCCATGCCAGCAGAAGCCCTAGCACGCGCGCAGCTGCTCCTCTATTTTCCTCCCACCGCGGAGAAGCTTGATGAATGGAGGGCCACCGTCCGGAGCATCATCGGCATCACCAACAACGATGATTGTCAGGACCCCGACTCAATGCCACATCGATCTAGCATGTAACACTTCATATCACTTTGCGACCTCACGCACGGTATTCCCACGGGTGTCGCCTTACCTTTGCCCGGGACCGTTTGCGCCTTTTGGCACACGTATATGATAGTGTCGCTAGCATCCATATGATAAGGAGCCCGGGCTGACATGGCTAGTCGTAAACCCAAAGTGGCACAAACTTACAGGGACAGGCATCCATGACCCAGCATCGAACGTGTCGGTCATCAGCGAGTGAATCCAGGCTGTAGCAGTGGGCTAGCAGGACTCCAGTGGACCGGGCTGTAGCAGGCTAACAGGACTCCGGTATTCATCGCGTGACATTTCCCCGAAGGGACAGACACAGGAACGAAGAAGGACACATGCCGGCCAGCCTAAGTGTTCCGGAGCAGTAGCAAGCTACCATGGCTCGGTGGAAAACACTAGGAGACATTTCCCGGTAAGAGAGGCTACTAAGGATAAACAACTAGATAGCCAGATCCCACACATACCAAGCATTTCAATAACATACACACAATATGCTCGATATGTGCAAATACAACATGGCATCACAACATGACTCTACAACTCAAGTAATTTATTCAATAGGCTCCGAGGAGCGAGATATTACAAACATGGGTCTTATGACCCAACAATCAGAGCATACAAGTCAAAGCACATGCGGAAGCTTAACATGTCTGAGTACAGACATCTATAAATGAAAAAGGCTGAGAAGCCTGACTATCTACCAATCCTGCCGAGGCACAAGATCGTAGCTGAGGTAACAAGCTAAACGTCGAAGTCCACGTGGAACTACTAGTGAGACCGAAGTCTCTCTGCAAAAACATAAAATAGGCAAACGTGAGTACAAATGTACCCAGCAAGACTTACATCAGAACTATCTACATATGCATCATTATCAACAAAGGGATGGTGGGGTTTAACTGCAGCAAGCCAGCTTTGACTCGGTGGCTATCCTGAACTACGACTGCAAGTAACTCTTTGAGGTGGCGCACATGAGTCCACATATTCACCATATTAATACACCACTATGGATCCGCTCCCATCTCCCTACGAGAACGCCATCCATAGCACTCACGCTTATCTTGCGTATTTTAGAGTATCCACTTTCACTTGTCTATGAACTGATATAAGCAACCCAGAAGTCCTTTTCCGCGGACACGGCTATTCGAATAGATCATATTAACCCTGCAGGGGTGTACTTCTTCATACATGTTTCCACCACTTAGCGTCTGCACACGACATGTGCTCGGCAGACTTCAAGCGAAAGCCGACGTGGGTGTAGACCACGACCTACCTAAACACTCAAGTCTCTAGTCCAGGTTTATCGCCTATTCGGGTTCCATCCATGAGGAGATCCGGCCGGAGTTTCGCTCACAGCCCCAAACGATGTGAACAGGGTTCCGTGACACCAAACGGGTGCCCGGTATACCCGGCCACGTGCCTACCGCATCATAGCCCACCCCTACGGTCAGCGCTGTCCACGTCCTCCAGCATACTACAAACACCAGAAACTACTTGCAACTCTTGGACAGAGCACAAGGGTGAATAAGAAGTCGAGCGGGGTCATATTTCAGGGCCCAATGCATGGTAGTAGCTTAATCATGGATCACAAACACAGAACTCAGTTCCTAAGGACGGCTGCAATGAGACAACCCACCATGTACTCCTACATGGCCTCTCACCGCTACCTTTACCAAATCGTGTTCACACACTTAGCTCACACACAGTAGGACATGTTCACACGCCTCTGATTCATCCCGGATGAATCAGACCTGACTCGACTCTAAGCAGTAGCAGGCATGACAAACAAGCATGAATGAGTAGGCACAACAGGGCTCAAACAACTCCTACTCATGCTAGTGGGTTTCATCTATTTACTGTGGCAATGACAGGACATGCAAAGGATAAAGGGGTTCAGCTACCGCAGCAGGTAACAGATGAATCGTTGTTGTCCTAATGCAATAAAAAAGAGAGCAGGAGCGAGAGAGTGGGATTGTATCGGAATGAACAAGGGGGTTTTGCTCGCCTGGCACTTCTGAAGATAGCATTGAGTCTTCATCAGTGTCAACGATCACATCATCGATATCACGTCTATCGAGAGGGGACAAATACCGGCAACATAGAAGGGAACACAATCAATGCAATGCACAATATGATGCATGATCATGACATGGCAAAATGAATGTGTTTTGAGCTAATGCAACTAGCAACAGATTAAATGAAGTTGGTTTGAATACAAGATTCAAATTCAAACTCCATATGTGATTATTCAAATGCCATTTAATTGATTTGTGCTAAACAGCAGCTATAAGTTGTTCTAACATGCATGAAAATGGTACAGATGGATTCCTTGAATTTTTCTGATAATTTTTCATATATAAATTATTTAATTTGGAGTTACGGTTGAATTTCTATGATTTATTGAAGTTTTAGCTATTTTCTAGAATTTCCTGATTATTTTTAAATCCAGAAAATACTTATTGCATCAGCCCCACGTCACTGTGACGTCAGCAGAGTCAACTGGGCGCCCCAGGTCAAACCTGACGTATGGGGGCCACACGTCAGTGACACAGGAACTAATTAGGGTTTAGTTAATTCTTAACTAACGTAATTAGAAGGGCTGGGGCCCACAGTCAGCGGGTCAGTGGGTTAGCTAAAATTTAATTAGTACCTAAACCAAATTAGCAGGGCCTCGGGCCCACATGGCAGTGAAATAGTGGCTAAATAAACTAAAATAAACTAACTAATTAACAGGGGCTGGTCCCACCTGTCATCGACCCAGGGGGAGGTCAAACCCTGGTCAACAGGGCCTAACCCGCCGGCGGCTTGACGCTGGCGAGGCCGAGACGGCGGAGGCCTTCGGGTTTCTTGCTCCGGCGACCAAACGCCGCGCGGAGAGGCTCTGTGGGTTCCTAGCGCTCGTGCGCATCCGGAGGAGGCGACGGAAGGACGCGGGGTGGTCAGCACTCGCCGGAGCGGAGCTTGCGGCGGCGGCCGGAGTTCGGTGGTTGCGGCTGAGAGGGCTAGAGCTCGCGGGCGAGGGAGCTGAGCAGCGCAGCGGCATCTACACAGCACATGGAAGAAGTCTGCGAGCTCGGTTTGGTCGTCGGGGCTTGCTAGCGCTGGCAGTGATGAGCGCGGCGGTGAGAAGCTCTCGGCCATGGCGGGGCTACAGCGTAGAGAGCGGGCGCGACCAGGGGAGAAGGGGGAGACGATGCGGGTGCTCACAGCGCGTCTGATGGCTTCGTCGGCGAGGTCGGGGGCGGTCGGGTTGCTGCGAATCGACGACGACGGCTGTCGGTGCAGAGGACGAAGGCAACAATGATGACGGCGCTGCGGGGCGCTCCGGCGTTGTTTGTCTCAGCGAAGATGAAGAGCAGGTCATGGCGGAGCTCCTGGACCGCTCGAGAGGACGAGGGGGGGAGGCGATAGCCGCGGTGGTGCTCGTCGGTAGCATCGGCGCGGTCCGGTGAGGTGGGGAACAGCGAGGGAGAGAGAGCCAGGGAAGGGGAAAGAGCTCCAGGGAAGAGAGGAAGGGCTGGACGGCTCCGGGCGGCTGCGTGGCGTCTTCAGAGGAGTCGGGGCACAGGCAGGCAGCCTGGAGGTGGCGCGGCGAGCGTCAGGCACGCAGCTGCTTCGGTGCGAGGGGAGGAAGACGACAGGGGGGGTAGCGGTGGCGGGCTGGGCCGTGCTGCTGGGCCAGGTGGGCTACCATGTGAGCGCCAGGTAAGGTTTCTCTCCCTCTCTCTGTTTTTCCTATTTTTGTTCTGTTTATTTAATTGGCACTGAATTTTAATTCAAACAGAATATGAAAACAGTGCCAAAACTCCCCTGGATATTTTTAAGTCACTTAATGGACTTCTCCACATATACAAAAAATATCTCAGGTCATTTGAAAATATATTCATTATATATTATGAATATAACTCCAAATTCAAATAAAATATTGATTTAAAAATCAGAGCCCAATAATTCCTTAGAAATGTCCCAAAATTTTGGTTTGATTTATAACTCTTGCCAAAATTGTCAGAGCTATTTCTAGGGCATTTTGGATTTACTGATTGCAATTTTAGGGTTTCTTGCCCCTCTTTTATTTTAAGTTTTTGAGGTTCCAAAATTCCTCAGTTCAAGTTTCGAAAATATAGACATGATGCACACATGAAGCTAGCCTAGAGCACTACCAGCAGCTAGGGATGTGACAACTCACCCCCACTAAACAAGAATCTCGTCTCGAGATTCAAGCGTAGGGTAAGGTGAAGGGTAAACGCAACTAGTATAATCTTCACGATCCAGGGTGCACTTTAGTTGAACGTTGATTCATTCACCATCATTGTCTTGATGTCTTGCTCTGAGAAATCCTGCCAACATGACATGGAGGGAAGAAGGAGACTCTAGAAGGGTCGATCTTCTCGAAGATCGAACAACTCATGGAATGAGACATAGGACCATCTCTCGGGTTGAGACACAAGTTACACATCAAGAGGGGTGGAAAGAGACGGATGACGAAGGTGCACTAGGTAGACAACAATTTCACGCTTAAGAAGGTCGTAATCGATTGTCAACGTAGCGAGGAGTTGAGTTGCCATGAAACCACAACGAGACACCTTCGGAACCGTGACTCATAGATATCTCCCCTTAAGTGGCAAAAAGAATTACCTTTGATTCAGAGATCATTGAAACTCTCTATATCAGTCTAAGGCAAGTCACAACAATCGATTGGCGGGGGTCGGTAGAATGGCATACTCGGACTTGGATGATGTGGATTACCTTGTTGAAGACAACGTAATGGATGAGTTTGCTTATCACCGGAAATGGAAGAGACCCATGGTAGAATGGCACATTGGCGGTGCAAGCTGGGAACAAAATGCAAATGCTGGGAATGATTCTGGTAACTGGGGAAGAGCCCAACAATAGGGAGTGAATTCACTGTTTGAATAAGTCATAGCATTGCCGAGGAAACTGAGAGTAATCCCAGTTAGAGCCGATGATAACACGTAACGCTTGTGCGTGCTCTCAAGAACTTGAGCAATTCCATAATCATCAAGGTTTTACCAACATCCGTGTCAAGGGTCCGGTAACACAACTTACTACCATGATGAATGGTGATGGAGGATGCAGATGCAAAGGAAGATAACACCTTCTCAGATTTCACCCTTGGCAGGGCCAAGGAAATAAAATCTGGATGATCGACCGAGAGACATTTAGCACTCCGCTTCTAATGTTCTCCTTGACGTGCTAGTGTATCCCATTCATAGATATGGTTTGATAACTAGAACATCAAGTAAAAGGTCGGACTTCGGGAACACAAAAATCCATAGGGCAACTAGGAAGTAAACCCTACGAAATCCTTATGGGGAGGTGGCCAACTTCATCAATCAAGATATTATAATAACAGGTCTTCCGACTGGGTGTGTTGGCCACGACATCCACTTTACCGGTTATCGCGCGACCAATATTATAATTCTTGGGAAATATTCCAACCATCATATCTGCCTGAGATTCAGATCTGGTTGGTGTCAGGATATTCCAGACTCATCGAGTCTAGGAAGAAAAACGGAAGTTTGCAACACAAATCGACGAGATGACGTTGCGGGATTCTCGGGAGATGAACTACGATAGCAAGCTCCAAAACATGAGTTGGTTCTGCTACAAACATGTGAACACGTTGTCCAAGACAAGCATGACCACAAAGTAGTCTTATAATAAAACACTACCGAGTTCAGGAGGGGGAACCATCAACGAGGGTATCGAAGTCCTTACATAAGTCCGGATTAGCTCTTATGAAGGAACTCCTTCTCCTTGAACAAATCAATCAGTGGCTTGGTGTGCTAGGGATACATATAGATTGAAGGTTGCAAGTCTTCAAACCACAGCATTCTTCGCACGTGTGCATGACTGATTTGGAATGATTCCAAAGAAAGCAACATTGACTTTCTCGAATCCACGGCGGCAAGTTGCATCAGATGCACATGAATTAAAGGAAGTCACTACCTTCATCCAAACATATGCTTCATGAGCTAGCATGAACAAATGCTTTCAAAAGTTTCCAACACTAGCTTAATGTTCAGCAAAATTATGGAGAAGACAAGGATGTTGTCAATGGGCACAACAACAATTCATCTGGGTTTCCTTTTAAAAGGAATTCCATAGTTAAGTGAACACGGTGATAGCATTGGTCAGACCCAAAAGATATAATGGTGTATGCTCGAGGGATCAACCACGAATAAGACAACATTACGAGCATCGTTGGTACTGATTTGATTTGACGATAGCCCACACTCAAATCAAAGGATTGATAAGACAATAGGTCAAACAACTGATCACAGGGACCAATCGATGAAGATATCATCTTTCTCCAACACACCCTACACAAGAATATCCCTTTGGAACGAACTAAGTTAGGCAAGCTTTTATTTTCCAATTCTCCAAGTTGTTGTCTAGCTTAACCAACTAGCTCAGGGATATCCAACACGGATTCTTGGAGAAAGGGTGGTTTACAGGATAAACCGACTTGATCACGAACTCAACATAGCGGTTAGGTGACAATCTGGTAATACTTCTGAGAAGATATTCAGAAAATCACGAACCACCGATATGTTACTAAGCTCGAGAACAATCTTGCTTTTCAGGGCAAGACGATATGATCAATAGAGCAAGGATTTGAAATAATCCTAACTCATCGATCGAGGAGTGAACCAGGAGAATGGACTAGGTAGCACAATCAATCTTAGAATGATGATTCAATAACCAACACACTAAGAATGAAATTATTGTCCTTTAACTACCCAGCAACGAGGTTGCTAGGCGTATTGATTTCACACATCACAATTCATTTGTCGGTATTCCGGTTGCATCAACACGAAGACCGAGGAATGACTAATGATGGCAAGAAGTATCAATGTACCAAGAGTTCATAGGATGGTGTGCAATTCCTATAACAATTCCGATATAAAGATGGTAATACTCCAAGGTAGAACAGAACAAAAGCTGGATTAACAATTTGATCTGCGGAGCACAACTTCTTTGACCCAATCCTGGATATGGAAAAGGTACTGGAGTTTGTTTCTCCTAGTCATTCTGAATGGAATGGCTTGACGAACCACAAGAGTAATAGGCATCGATGAACGAATGCACACATAATCTTGACTATCAATTGATAGACGAAGGTCAGTAGACAACTAAAAGGGGACAACTCAAAGGAACATATGATTTTCTGAGTTGTGGATGCATGGTTTAGCATGTCGAACGAATTCAACATATTTCTTCCGGGCAATCCATGCGGAAAGGTAGAACTGGCAGAGCCACAATATATAATGGAGAACTCATCAAGAGCACTCTTGTTGTCATCTTTTGGTTCAGAAGAACTCCTGCCAAGAATGGTTCATGGTAATTGGAAGAAGGATATACCACGAACCTCGAGGACTATCGCAAAGTTACTAATATCCTAAAGGAACTAGCAACACTATCAACATGAAGTAAGTAGGGTGAATATCGGTTTAAGAACTCAGGAATAGAATACCTACTAACTAAATGGCATCACGGGATGCTTTCGATAATGACGGCCAGAGTCATCACACTGGAACATAAATCATGGCTAGACTACTAGATGATCCCCTGAGACACCTAGGGTCATAATAATAACTCCAACATAAAGGTTGAGGCAGTAGAGTACCTCAGCTCAACAATTTGTGTGATTAACCTGGCCTAACAAACATTGAAACCGGAGAAAAAGGATTTTGCAAATGCATCAGACTCTTTAGAAACCTGGGATGACTCGGACAGCATAACGGCTGTAAATGCTCAGAAAAGATTTGAGACATTCACAAAAATGGTGGCATAACCACTCAGACGCACAATATCAAGGTTTGGAGATCAACAGTTAACATACAGAAGTAGTAGGAACTGAACTCAAGCTTAAATCCAACAATCTTATAAGTCTACTGATTAGTAACACGTGATCCTAATAGAAAGAAGAGATAGCCTAGTTCTTAATCCCCGTAGAAGAGAAGATGATGACTCAGATCAGAAGGGCATGAGGTAAAGGAGTAAAAAGAGCCTTACGTTCCATCCCACAATCAATTACCTTATATAACTAAAGAATTTCTAGACTCAACTTCGACCAGCTTGGCTTGGTAATCCTACAGGCAGTCAAGCTCTGATACCAACGCTGTCAGGACCCCGATTTAATGCCACATCGATCTAGCATGTAACACTTCATATCACTTTGCGACCTCACGCACGGTATTCCCACGGGTATTGTCAGGACCCCGACTCGATGCCACATCGATCTAGCATGTAACACCTCATATCACTTTGTGGCCTCACGCACGGCATCCCCACGGGTGTCGTCTTACCTTTGCCCGGGACCGTTTGCGCATTTTGGCACACGTATATGATGGTGTCGCTAGCATCCATATGATAAAGAGCCCGGGCTGACATGACTAGTCGTAGACCCAAAGTGGCACAGACTTACAGGGACAGGCATCCATGACCCAGCTTCGAACGTGTCGGTCATCAGCAAGTGGGTCCGGGCTGTAGCACTGGGCTAGCAGGACTCCGGTAAACCGGGCTGTAGCGGGCTAACAGGACTCCGGTACTCAAAGCGTGACATTTCCCCGAAGGGACAGACACAGGAACGAAGAAGGACACATGTCGGCCAGCCTAAGTGTTCCAGAGCAGTAGCAAGCTACCATGGCTCAGCGGTAACACTAGGAGACATTTCCCGGTAAGAGAGGCTACTAAAGATAAACAACTAGATAGTCAGATCCCACGCATAGCACTACACATTACACGTACGCATAACATGCAAGTATGTGCTGTACAACATGGCATCACAGCATAACTCAACAATTATATAGATAAAGGCTCAGAAGAGCCATCACAGCATTGTTACAAACAGGGGTCACATGACCCAACAGTCAGAGCAATCAAGCAACGAGCGGAAGCATTACATGTCTGGGTACAGACATCTATAAATGGAAAAGGCTGAAGAGCCTGACTATCTACAACGTCCGATCCAGATCGTAGCTGAGGTACTAGCTACTAGTCGAAGTCCATGAGAACCCTAGTAAGACCGAAGTCTCTGCTGCAAAAACATAAATAAGGCAACATGAGTACAAAGGTACTCAGCAAGACTTACATCAGATCCTATCATACATGCATTTGTATCAAGAGGGTAATGTGGGGTTTAGTTGCAGCAAGCCAGCTTTGACTCTGTGGCTATCCTGTTCTACGACTACCAGAAACTCTGGAGGTGAAACAACGTACATGAGTCCACTAATCACCACACAATACACTACTATGGACTCATCCCCGTCTCCCTACGAGAAGGCCATCCATAGCACTCACACTTGTCTTGAGCATTTTATAGTATCCACTTCAAGTTGTCTATGTACCATGTAAGCATCCAAGAAGTCCATAACCGCGGACCCGGCTATTTGAATAGATCATGTTAACCCTGCAGGGGTGTACCTCTTCACACACGCTCTCGCCACTTACCGCCATGTACACGTCATGTATCTCGGCAACCTTCAAGCGGAAGCCTGGCGAGGGTGTCGGCCACGACCTGACTAACCACACAAGACTCTAATCCAGGTTTATCGCCTATTCGGGTTCCATCCGCTAGGAGATCCGGCCGGGGTTTCACTCACGGCCCCAAACGATGTGTGCAGGGTTCCCAAGCCCACCTCGCCGGATGGATCTACGCTTGGTACACCGTGCCACTGGTGCCTAGTCTGTCCCAAGCCCACCTGGCCGGGTGCCACTTGGTAGACTACTAACACTACCTACAAACGCCAGAAACTAGTTGCGACTCCTGGACAGAGATCAAGTTGATTAATAAGTCGAGAGGGCTTGGAGCGCCCGGAGCCCAATGTGTGGTAGTATCGAGTCATTGGACAACATACATAGAACTCAGTGCTTAAGGACGGTTCCAGTGAGACAACCCACCATGTACTCCTACATGGCCTCTCACCGCTACCTTTACCAAATCGTGTTCACACACTTCACTCTCAGCATAGAACATATCGTGACACTCCAATTCATTCCCAATGAACCAGACCTGACACACTCTAAGCAATAGCAGGCATAGCATGGTAGGAACACATCAGTGGCTTCAATCAACTCCTACACATGCTAGTGGGTTTCAACTATTTACTGTGGCAATGACAGGTCATGCAGAGGAATGGGTTCAGCTACCGCAGCACAAAGTAGCAGATGAATCGTTGTTGTCCTAATGCAATAACTGAGAGCAGGAGCGAGAGAGTAGGGTTTTATCGAAATGAACAAGGGGGTTTGCTTGCCTGGTAAAACAACAGGGGAGGCACTGCTTCACAGACAGGTACTCTGGAACGTCTCCGGAGCAGGATCTATCGAGAAGGAACAGTGCCGGCAATCAATACACAATCATATGCAACAATATGATGCATGAACATGGCATGTAGATGTGATGCTGTTGAGCTAATGCAATTAGTGTTTAATTGGTTTGAAGTCCATTTGAACCAAAGGTTCAAATGCATTTCTAAATTAGGTCTCTTATATAAGCCATAATGTGTTTTCCCATATTCAGCATGTATAAGTTGGTTTTTCATGCATGAAACTAGTACAGATGGAAAGGTTGCATTTTTCTGATAATTTTTCATATATAATTTATTTAAATCTGAGCTATGGTTGAATTGATATGAATTTTTGAAGTTTAAATCAATTTCTGGATTTTCTGAATTATTTTAATTCCAGAAAATGTATAATTACGTCAGCATGACGTCATCATTGCATCAGCGGGTCAACGCGGCTGTCCAGGTCAAATCTGACGTGTGGGACCCACACGTCAGTGACAGGGGGTTAACCCCGAGTCAAACCTGGGCTGGTCAGCTTTGACTAAGCCCTGGGGCCCACTTGTCAGCGTCAGCGGGTGGGGAATTAGTGACTAATTAACAAGCCACGTCAGCCCGCCGGAGTTCTGGCCGGCGGCGACCAATAGCGCGGCGGCGACTCGCCGGACTTGCGTTACAGACGGCGTTTGATCGCGCGAAGACCACCGGGGCGTAGCCCGTCGTCGTCCGCAGCCAGGGGAGCTGGTTGGGGGGCTGCGGGGGCGCCGGAGCTCGCCGGAGCAAGCTTGCGGCGGCGGCCGGAGCTCGGCTGTGTTCGGGGACGCGGCTGCAGCGTGCAAACGCGCGAACTAAAGCGCTAGCGGGGCACTACGAGGTGCTGCGAGAGTGCTAGGTGCACTGGCGTGGCCAAAAGGTCGCCGGAGCAACGCCGGCGACAAGCTCGAGCGGAGGCGAGCTTCGGCCATGGCGGAGCTAAGGCCTGGACGGCGCAAACGGACACGGGGAGGAGGGGGTTCGGTGCGGGGGCTCACCGCGGAACTAGCGAGCGCGAGGGCGAGGTCGGGGATGCCCGGTAGCTCCCGAATCACCGGCGAGGATCCACGGCGGCCGGAGTCGAATTTGGCGACGGCGACGGCTCCACGGGGCACTCCGGCTTGCGTGGCTCGGCGAGGAGGTAGCTGGCGACGAGGCGGAGCTCCTGGGGACGATGGGGAGGCGAGGGGGAGGCGGTGGCTATGGCAACGGCGAGCGATGGTGGCGGCTGCGCTCGGGTGCGCTCGGGGAAGAGAGAAACAGGGAGGAGGGAGAGCGAGAGGGAGGGGAAAAGGACCGGGGCGGCTGCGTGGCGACGTGCAATCCATCCAGAGCGGCGAGGGGAGGACAGGCAGACAGGGAGGGAGGAGGCGTGGCACGGTGGCGCGCGCGCGCGCCGGCCACACTCCGTTCCCCTGTCGGGAAGGAAGACGACAGAGGAGGGGGAGCCTGGTGGGCTGGGCCACCTCCCGGCTGGGCCGGCCTGCTGCGACTGGGCTGCACAGGGGAGGCCCCAGGTAAGCCCCTACTTCTTTTATTTCTGTTTTTCTATTTTTTTCTGACATTTGTTTGATTTAATAAATATATTAAATCATTTTATTTTATTATGCCAATTTTTGCAGGAGCTGGATATATTATTCCAGAGCTCTTTTATAAATGGCATAATTTTTGGGCCATATTTCATATATATAGAAATATATTTCCAATGCAAATATTTATCGAATTAATCCAATTGGCCAAAATAAATATCCATGAGCTCCTAAAAATATGGTTTTGATTTTTATCTCTGTCCAATATTTTTAGAGGGCATCATGAGCATTTTCTTGGACCCTTTTGGAGAAATTTTTATTTGGGTCATTTTCAAAAGTGATTCTGAGGGTTCCACCAATCCTCATTTCAAATTTAAATGAATTTTAAATATGATGCACAAAGGGCTAGCTAGCCTAGGTCATACCAGGCTAGGGATGTGACAACTCGCCCCCACTTGAAAGAATCTCGTCTCGAGATTCGGGGGTCGACGGAAAGAAAGCGGGGTACTCCAGTCGAAGACGATCTTCTCGCTCCCAGGTAGCTTCTCTCTCGGAATGATGAGACCACTGAACTTTGAGAAACTTGATGTTCTGACGTCGAGTGACACGCTCTGCTTGATCAAGAATGCGAACTGGGTACTCTCAGTATGTGAGGTTATCTTGGAGATCAAGCGTTTCGTGGTCCACTCCACGGATAGGATCCGAGAAGCAACGCCTGAGTTGAGAGACGTGGAAGACATCATGAACTCGAGAAAGATGTGGGGGTAGTTCCAATTGGTAGGCAACCTCTCCTCGTTTAGCGAGAATGCGAAAAGGACCAATGTAGCGAGGAGCCAACTTGCCCTTGATACCGAAACGATGGGTACCCTTTAAAGGAGTAACCCGAAGGTAAGCTTGGTCGCCAATTTCATAAGTCATATCCTTATGATGACGATCGTACTGACTTTTCTGACGAGACTGGGCTGTTTTCAAATTCTCACGAATGATGCGAACTTGCTCTTCTGCCTCCTGGATCATGTCCGGTCCAAAGAATTGTCTTACACCGGTTTCTGACCAGTTCAAAGGTGTTCGACATCTTCGTCCATAGAGAACCTCAAAAGGAGCTTGCTTGAGGCTGGATTGGTAGCTATTGTTATAAGCAAACTCGGCGAAAGGAAGACATTTCTCCCAATCCATACCGAAGGAGATAACGCAAGCTCTGAGCATGTCTTCGAGAATTTGATTGACCCGTTCCACCTGACCACTCGACTGAGGGTGGAAAGCGGTACTGAAGGAAAGATGGGTTCCCATGGCAGTTTGGAAACTCTCCCAGAAATGAGAAGTGAAAAGACTGCCACGGTCCGAATTGATCTCTAGTGGAACACCATGAAGTGACACTATTCGAGAAATGTATAAGTCAGCAAGCTGACTAGCAGTGATACTCTCTCGAACAGGAAGGAAGTAAGCCACTTTGGAGAGACGATCAATGACTACGAAGATAGCGTTATTCCCTCTCTTGGTCCTGGGAAATCCGGTGATGAAGTCCATACCAACTTTATCCCATTTCCATTCAGGAATAGCTAAAGGCTGAAGGGTGCCAGCAGGTCTTTGATGCTCTGCCTTAACGCGACGACAAACGTCACATTTAGCAATGAACTCAGCGATTTCTCTCTTCATCCTAGTCCACCAGAACCTCTGGCGTAGGTCCTGATACATCTTAGTGCTACCGGGATGAATCGTGAGAGGAGATTCATGCGCCTCCTTAAGAATCAATTGTCGTAGATGTTGATTCTTGGGAACCACCAAGCGATTCTCAAAGAAAACAACACCACGATCATCCATAGAGAAACATCCACCAACTCCCTTCTTAATGTTTCTCTTGATCCGGGAAATTCCTGTGTCTTGCTTTTGAGCAGCGATAATCCGATCTTCAAGATCAGGTTTCGCCACCAGGGTAGAAAGGAATCCGTGAGGAGCTATGTGAAGGTTAATCTTACAGAATTCCTCATGGAGAAGTGGTTGACCTTGCTGCAACATGAGATTGTTGCAATAGGATTTACGGCTTAGAGCATCAGCCATGACATTGGCTTTGCCTGGGGTGTAGGTAATTCCTAGATCATAATCTGTGATTAACTCCAACCAACGTCTTTGCCTAAGGTTCAGATCTGGTTGGGTGAAGATATACTTGAGACTCTGGTGATCAGTGTAGATCTCGCAACGTTTACCAAGTAGGTAATGTCGCCAGGTCTTGAGTGCATAGACTACGGCTGCAAGCTCTAGATCATGTGTAGGATAATTCTCCTCATGTGGATGCAACTGTCGAGATGCATAGGCAATCACATGACGATCCTGCATAAGAATGCAACCTAGTCCCTGTCGTGAGGCGTCGCAGTAGATAATAAAGTCTTTAGTGAAATCTGGTGGCACAAGTATGGGAGCAGAAGTCAGGCGTCTTTTCAATTCCTGAAAACTGTACTCACACTGTGGGGACCACTCAAACTTTTTATCTTTCTTGAGAAGTTCCGTGAGGGGTTTGGCTACTTTGGAGAAGTTTTCAACAAAGCGGCGACAATAGCTGGCTAGACCAAGGAAACTCCTAACTTGTTTGACTGTTTCAGGTGGAGTCCAATCGAGAACGGCTTGAACTCTCTCAGGATTGACAGCAATGCCCTTACCAGAGATTACGTGGCCTAGGTAGGTCACTTCTGGCAACCAAAATTCGCACTTGGAGAACTTGGCATAAAGGCGGTGTTCTCTGAGTTTTTCTAACACAAGTCTAAGATGTTCGGCATGCTCTTCCTCGTTCTTCGAGTAGATAAGAATATCATCGAGGTAAACCACGACGAACTTATCTAAGTACTCCATGAAGATCGAGTTCATCAAGCGGGAGAATGTGGCTGGGGCGTTGGTTAGGCCGAAGGACATGACGGTGTACTCGTACTGACCATAACGAGTGACAAAAGCTGTCTTGGGAATGTCCCCATTCCTGATCTTGATTTGATGGTAGCCTAACCTTAAATCCATCTTGGAAAAGACTGAGGATCCAGCGAGCTGATCATACAGGTCGTTGATCCTGGGAAGCGGATACTTGTTCTTTATCGTGACCAAATTAACGGGACGATAATCTACAACCATCCGGTCCGTACCGTCTTTCTTCTTGACGAAGAGGACGGGGCAAGCCCAAGGAGAAGAACTAGGACGGATGAAACCCTTTTGCAAGGACTCATCGAGTTGTTTCTTAAGCTCGGCTAATTCTAGGGGTGCCATCTTGTAAGGTCTCCGGGAGATTGGAGCTGTTCCTGGGATAAGATCTATGACGAACTCTACATCTCTGTCAGGCGGAACACCTGGCAGTTCCTCTGGAAAGACATCCGGAAAGTCACGGACTACCGGGATATCTTCAAGGTCTGGAAGAGGGCTGGCATTAAGGGAATAGAGCTGACGCTTTGCAACTCTAGTGGAGACAATGGCTATCTTGCCAGATGGGTGTGTGAGCTGAACGGACCTGGTGAAGCAATCAATCTTGGCATGATGAGCTGTCATCCAGTCCATACCCAAGATGATGTTAATATGCGAAGACTTGAGAGATATCAAGGAGGCAAGGAATGCAAGTCTGTCCATAAGGATTTCATTGCCATAACTTATCCTAGAAGTTTGCCATTTGGATCCAGGAGTTTGAATAAGTAGTGGGGAGGGCATATCACAAAATGACATGTCGTGCAAGCGGGCATAGCTTTCGGAAATGAAGGAATGAGACGCTCCAGTATCGAACAGAACCGATGCTGGATGACAGTTGACAAGGAGTGTTCCAAGAACGACATCTGGATCATCATGAGCGGCTTTAGCTGAGACATGATGCACACGTCCATGTTCAGTGGGAGCTGACTTGGCACTGACCATCTTGCGTGATGGCTTACCATGGACAAAAGACTTCTCGGGTTGGGGTGGAGCAACTCGGGTCTGAGTGCAAATACGGGCAATGTGGCCTGGCTCTCCGCACTTGTAACAAATCTTGGAGGTAGGATGTGGACCTGTAAGAGAAGGCGGTCCACCAATAGGCCTGGGTGGAGCATACTGCTGAACTTGATGAGGTGCCACATAAGATGGCCTCGGTACATATTTGGGCGGAAGAGCAGAGTTTGGAACCCAAATCCGGCGCTTCTGAGAATTAGAACCGGAGGAAGATCCCAAAGCACGAGTGTGCTTACGAGACTCCTCGTAAGTGAGTTGAGCTGTCTCTGCATTAATGGCCTTGTTCACAAGGGCTTGGAATGTATCACAATGATGCAGGTGGAGATCACGACGCAACTTGGGGTTGAGACCCTTCCGGAACCTAGCCTGCTTCTTAGCATCCGTGGACACTTCTTCTGTGGCATAACGGGCAAGGTTCTCGAACTCTCTGCTATAAGCATCAACAGCCATTTTATCCTGGGTGAAACTACAGAACTCTTCTCTCTTGCGATCAAGGAGGGCCTGGGGAATGTGATGCTCACGAAAAGACTCAGTGAAATCCTTCCAGGTAGGAATCTGGCCGGCTGGAAGCAAAGTCTCATAGTTCTGCCACCAAAGACTAGCAGGACCTTCCAGGTGGTATGTGGCATAAGTGACCTTGTCATCTTCAGCTACGTTCGCGGAACACAGCTTATGGGTGATGCTACGGAGCCAGTCATCTGCATCGAGTGGCTCGATGGAATGATGAAAGGTAGGTGGATGCAAGCGGATGAAGTCATGAATGGTCACAGGCTTATTGGACTGATGTGCGGTGTTCTCCTCGATACGTGCCAACAAGCGGTTGGACTCACGCTTGTTCCTCTCCATCTCTAGCATGAACTCTGTCAACGAAGGCTGATCAGGAGGATCCTCATCCCTACCATCTCCGTGGTTCTGGCTACGAGCAACGGAACTTCGCTTAGCTGATGACATCCTGAGAAACGAAACCAAGGACGAAATCAACATTAACTATGGGTTGTAGAATGTAGGACAAGGAATTAGTATCTCTCGAACTCCTAGGAAATTTCGGCAGCATAACGGCAGTAAAATGCTCAGAATGAGACATCCTACTAAAAATGGGGTGGTAACATACTCAAGGTTCTGAGATCATACTAAAGAGACTACACCGGAAATACTCAAAACTGGGTATGACTCTGATCAACCAGTCTTATGGAACTACGGAGTAGTAACACGTGATCCTGATAGACGGAAGAGAAGCCTAGTTCCTTAACCCCGTCGGAAAGATAGGATGACTCAGATCAGAAGGCCATGAGGTAAAGGAGTAAAAAGAGCCTTACGTTCCATCCCACAATCAATTCCCTTATATAACTAAAGAATTTCTAGACTCAACTTCGACCAGGTTGGCTTGGTAAACCTACAGGCAGTCAAGCTCTGATACCAAAGCTGTCAGGACCCCGACTCGATGCCACATCGATCTAGCATGTAACACCTCATATCACTTTGTGGCCTCACGCACGGCATCCCCACGGGTGTCGTCTTACCTTTGCCCGGGACCGTTTGCGCATTTTGGCACACGTATATGATGGTGTCGCTAGCATCCATATGATAAAGAGCCCGGGCTGACATGACTAGTCGTAGACCCAAAGTGGCACAGACTTACAGGGACAGGCATCCATGACCCAGCTTCGAACGTGTCGGTCATCAGCAAGTGGGTCCGGGCTGTAGCACTGGGCTAGCAGGACTCCGGTAAACCGGGCTGTAGCGGGCTAACAGGACTCCGGTACTCAAAGCGTGACATTTCCCCAAAGGGACAGACACAGGAACGAAGAAGGACACATGCCGGCCAGCCTAAGTGTTCCAGAGCAGTAGCAAGCTACCATGGCTCAGCGGTAACACTAGGAGACATTTCCCGGTAAGAGAGGCTACTAAAGATAAACAACTAGATAGTCAGATCCCACGCATAGCACTACACATTACACGTACGCATAACATGCAAGTATGTGCTGTACAACATGGCATCACAGCATAACTCAACAATTATATAGATAAAGGCTCAGAAGAGCCATCACAGCATTGTTACAAACAGGGGTCACATGACCCAACAGTCAGAGCAATCAAGCAACGAGCGGAAGCATTACATGTCTGGGTACAGACATCTATAAATGGAAAAGGCTGAAGAGCCTGACTATCTACAACGTCCGATCCAGATCGTAGCTGAGGTACTAGCTACTAGTCGAAGTCCATGAGAACCCTAGTAAGACCGAAGTCTCTGCTGCAAAAACATAAATAAGGCAACATGAGTACAAAGGTACTCAGCAAGACTTACATCAGATCCTATCATACATGCATTTGTATCAAGAGGGTAATGTGGGGTTTAGTTGCAGCAAGCCAGCTTTGACTCTGTGGCTATCCTGTTCTACGACTACCAGAAACTCTGGAGGTGAAACAACGTACACGAGTCCACTAATCACCACACAATACACTACTATGGACTCATCCCCGTCTCCCTACGAGAAGGCCATCCATAGCACTCACACTTGTCTTGAGCATTTTATAGTATCCACTTCAAGTTGTCTATGTACCATGTAAGCATCCAAGAAGTCCATAACCGTGGACCCGGCTATTCGAATAGATCATGTTAACCCTGCAGGGGTGTACCTCTTCACACATGCTCTCGCCACTTACCGCCATGTACACGTCATGTATCTCGGCAACCTTCAAGCGTAAGCCTGGCGAGGGTGTCGGCCACGACCTGACTAACCACACAAGACTCTAATCCAGGTTTATCGCCTATTCGGGTTCCATCCGCAAGGAGATCCGGCCGGGGTTTCACTCACGGCCCCAAACGATGTGTGCAGGGTTCCCAAGCCCACCTCGCCGGATGGATCTACGCTTGGTACACCGTGCCACTGGTGCCTAGTCTGTCCCAAGCCCACCTGGCCAGGTGCCACTTGGTAGACTACTAACACTACCTACAAACGCCAGAAACTAGTTGCGACTCCTGGACAGAGATCAAGTTGATTAATAAGTCAAGAGGGCTTGGAGCGCCCGGAGCCCAATGTGTGGTAGTATCGAGTCATTGGACAACATACATAGAACTCAGTGCTTAAGGACGGTTCCAGTGAGACAACCCACCATGTACTCCTACATGGCCTCTCACCGCTACCTTTACCAAATCGTGTTCACACACTTCACTCTCAGCATAGAACATATCGTGACACTCCAATTCATTCCCAATGAACCAGACCTGACACACTCTAAGCAATAGCAGGCATAGCATGGTAGGAACACATCAGTGGCTTCAATCAACTCCTACACATGCTAGTGGGTTTCAACTATTTACTGTGGCAATGACAGGTCATTCAGAGGAATGGGTTCAGCTACCGCAGCACAAAGTAGCAGATGAATCGTTGTTGTCCTAATGCAATAACTGAGAGCAGGAGCGAGAGAGTAGGGTTTTATCGAAATGAACAAGGGGGTTTGCTTGCCTGGTAAAACAACAGGGGAGGCACTGCTTCACAGACAGGTACTCTGGAACGTCTCCGGAGCAGGATCTATCGAGAAGGAACAGTGCCGGCAATCAATACACAATCATATGCAACAATATGATGCATGAACATGGCATGTAGATGTGATGCTGTTGAGCTAATGCAATTAGTGTTTAATTGGTTTGAAGTCCATTTGAACCAAAGGTTCAAATGCATTTCTAAATTAGGTCTCTTATATAAGCCATAATGTGTTTTCCCATATTCAGCATGTATAAGTTGGTTTTTCATGCATGAAACTAGTACAGATGGAAAGGTTGCATTTTTCTGATAATTTTTCATATATAATTTATTTAAATCTGAGCTACGGTTGAATTGATATGAATTTTTGAAGTTTAAATCAATTTCTGGATTTTCTATATTATTTTAATTCCAGAAAATGTATAATTACGTCAGCATGACGTCATCATTGCATCAGCGGGTCAACGCGGCTGTCCAGGTCAAATCTGACGTGTGGGACCCACACGTCAGTGACAGGGGGTTAACCCCGAGTCAAACCTGGGCTGGTCAGCTTTGACTAAGCCCTGGGGCCCACTTGTCAGCGTCAGCGGGTGGGGAATTAGTGACTAATTAACAAGCCACGTCAGCCCGCCGGAGTTCTGGCCGGCGGCGACCAATAGCGCGGCGGCGACTCGCCGGACTTGCGTTACAGACGGCGTTTGATCGCGCGAAGACCACCGGGGCGTAGCCCGTCGTCGTCCGCAGCCAGGGGAGCTGGTTGGGGGGCTGCGGGGAGGGGAGGACAGGCAGACAGGGAGGGAGGAGGCGTGGCGCGGTGGCGCGCGCGCGCGCCGGCCACACTCCGTTCCCCTGTCGGGAAGGAAGACGACAGAGGAGGGGGAGCCTGGTGGGCTGGGCCACCTCCCGGCTGTGCCGGCCTGCTGCGGCTGGGCTGCACAGGGGAGGCCCCAGGTAAGCCCCTACTTCTTTTATTTCTGTTTTTCTATTTTTTCTGACATTTGTTTGATTTAATAAATATATTAAATCATTTTATTTTATTATGCCAATTTTTGCAGGAGTTGGATATATTATTCCAGAGCTCTTTTATAAATGGCATAATTTTTGGGCCATATTTCATATATATAGAAATATATTTCCAATGCAAATATTTATCGAATTAATCCAATTGGCCAAAATAAATATCCATGAGCTCCTAAAAATATGGTTTTGATTTTTATCTCTGTCCAATATTTTTAGAGGGCATCATGAGCATTTTCTTGGACCCTTTTGGAGAAATTTTTATTTGGGTCATTTTCAAAAGTGATTCTGAGGGTTCCACCAATCCTCATTTCAAATTTAAATGAATTTTAAATATGATGCACAAAGGGCTAGCTAGCCTAGGTCATACCAGGCTAGGGATGTGACAGGTATCGCCTTACCTTTGCCCGGGACCGTTTGCGCCTTTTGGCACACGTATATGACAGTGTCGCTAGCATCCATATAATAAGGAGCCCGGGCTGACATGGCTAGTCGTAAACCCAAAGTGGCACAAACTTACAGGGACAGGCATCCATGACCCAGCATCGAACGTGTCGGTCATCAGCGAGTGAATCCAGGCTGTAGCACTGGGCTAGCAGGACTCCGGTGGACCGGGCTGTAGCAGGCTAACAGGACTCCGGTATTCATCGCGTGACATTTCCCCGAAGGGACAGACACAGGAACGAAGAAGGACACATGCCGGCCAGCCTAAGTGTTCCGAAGCAGTAGCAAGCTACCATGGCTCGGTGGAAAACACTAGGAGACATTTCCCGGTAAGAGAGGCTACTAAGGATAAACAACTAGATAGCCAGATCCCACACATACCAAGCATTTCAATAACATACACACAATATGCTCGATATGTGCAAATACAACATGGCATCACAACATGACTCTACGACTCAAGTAATTTATTCAATAGGCTCCGAGGAGCGAGATATTACAAACATGGGTCTTATGACCCAACAATCAGAGCATACAAGTCAAAGCACATGCGGAAGCTTAACATGTCTGAGTACAGACATGTATAAATGAAAAAGGCTGAGAAGCCTGACTATCTACCAAACCTGCCGAGGCACAAGATCGTAGCTGAGGTAACAAGCTAAACGTCGAAGTCCACGTGGAACTACTAGTGAGACCGAAGTCTCTCTGCAAAAACATAAAATAGGCAAACGTGAGTACAAATGTACCCAGCAAGACTTACATCAGAACTATCTACATATGCATCATTATCAACAAAGGGATGGTGGGGTTTAACTGCAGCAAGCCAGCTTTGACTCGGTGGCTATCCTGAACTACGACTGCAAGTAACTCTTTGAGGTGGCGCACACGAGTCCACATATTCACCATATCAATACACCACTATGGATCCGCTCCCGTCTCCCTACGAGAACGCCATCCATAGCACTCACGCTTATCTTGCGTATTTTAGAGTATCCACTTTCACTTGTCTATGAACTGATATAAGCAACCCAGAAGTCCTTTTCCGCGGACACGGCTATTCGAATAGATCATATTAACCCTGCAGGGGTGTACTTCTTCATACATGTTTCCACCACTTAGCATCTGCACACGACATGTGCTCGGCAGACTTCAAGCGAAAGCCGACTTGGGTGTAGACCACGACCTACCTAAACACTCAAGTCTCTAGTCCAGGTTTATCGCCTATTCGGGTTCCATCCATGAGGAGATCCGGCCGGAGTTTCGCTCACAGCCCCAAACGATGTGAACAGGGCTCCGTGACACCAAACGGGCGCCCGGTATACCCGGCCACGTGCCTACCGCATCACAGCCCACCCCTACGGTCAGCGCTGTCCACGGCCTCCAGCATACTACAAACACCAGAAACTACTTGCAACTCCTGGACAGAGGACAAGGGTGAATAAGAAGTCGAGCGGGGTCATATTTCAGGGCCCAATGCATGGTAGTAGCTGAATCATGGATCACAAACACAGAACTCAGTTCCTAAGGACGGCTGCAATGAGACAACCCACCATGTACTCCTACATGGCCTCTCACCGCTACCTTTACCAAATCGTGTTCACACACTTAGCTCACACACAGTAGGACATGTTCACACGCCTCTGATTCATCCCGGATGAATCAGACCTGACTCGACTCTAAGCAGTAGCAGGCATGACAAACAAGCATGAATGAGTAGGCACAACAGGGCTCAAACAACTCCTACTCATGCTAGTGGGTTTCATCTATTTACTGTGGCAATGACAGGTCATGCAAAGGATAAAGGGGTTCAGCTACCGCAGCAGGTAACAAATGAATCTTTGTTGTCCTAATGCAGTAAAAAAGAGAGCAGGAGCGAGAGAGTGGGATTGTATCGGAATGAACAAGGGGGTTTTGCTTGCCTGGCACTTCTGAAGATAGCATTGAGTCTTCATCAGTGTCAACGATCACATCACCGGTATCACGTCTATCGAGAGGGGACAAATACCGGCAACATAGAAGGGAACACAATCAATGCAATGCACAATATGATGCATGATCATGACATGGCAAAATGAATGTGTTTTGAGCTAATGCAACTAGCAACAGATTAAATGAAGTTGGTTTGAATACAAGATTCAAATTCAAACTCCATATGTGATTATTCAAATGCCATTTAATTGATTTGTGCTAAACAGCAGCTATAAGTTGTTCTAACATGCATGAAAATGGTACAGATGGATTCCTTGAATTTTTCTGATAATTTTTCATATATAAATTTTTTAATTTGGAGTTACGGTTGAATTTCTATGATTTATTGAAGTTTTAGCTATTTTCTGGAATTTCCTGATTATTTTTAAATCCAGAAAATACTTATTGCGTCAGCCCCACGTCACTGTGACGTCAGCAGAGTCAACTGGGCGCCCCAGGTCAAACCTGACGTGTGGGCGCCACACGTCAGTGACACAGGAACTAATCAGGGTTTAGTTAATTCTTAACTAACGTAATTAGAAGGGCTGGGGCCCACAGTCAGCGGGTCAGTGGGTTAGCTAAAATTTAATTAGTACCTAAACCAAATTAGCAGGGCCTCGGGCCCACATGGCAGTGAAACAGTGGCTAAATAAACTAAAATAAACTAACTAATTAACAGGGGCTGGTCCCACCTGTCATCGACCCAGGGGGAGGTCAAACCCTGGTCAACAGGGCCTAACCCGCCGGCGGCTTGACGCCGGCGAGGCCGAGACGGCGGAGGCCTTCGGGTTTCTTGCTCCGGCGACCAAACGCCGCGTGGAGAGGCTCTGTGGGTTCCTAGCGCTCGTGCGCATCCGGAGGAGGCGACGGAAGGACGCGGGGTGGTCAGCACTCGCCGGAGCGGAGCTTGCGGCGGCGGCCGGAGTTCGGTGGTTGCGGCTGAGAGGGCTAGAGCTCGCGGGCGAGGGAGCTGAGCAGCGCAGCGGCATCTACACAGCACATGGAAGAAGTCTGTGAGCTCGGTTTGGTCGTCGGGGCTTGCTAGCGCTGGCAGTGACGAGCGCGGCGGCGAGAAGCTCTCGGCCATGGCGGGGCTACAGCGTAGAGAGCGGGCGCGACCAGGGGAGAAGGGGGAGACGATGCGGGTGCTCACAGCGCGTCCGATGGCGTCGTCGGCGAGGTCGGGGGCGGTCGGGTTGCTACGAATCGACGACGACGGCTGTCGGTGCAGAGGACGAAGGCAACAACGATGACGGCGCTGCGGGGCGCTCCGGCGTCGTTTGTCTCAGCGAAGATGAAGAGCAGGTCATGGCGGAGCTCCTGGACCGCTCGAGAGGACGAGGGGGGAAGGCGATAGCCGCGGTGGTGCTCGTCGGTAGCGTCGGCGCGGTCCGGTGAGGTGGGGAACAGCGAGGGAGAGAGAGCCAGGGAAGGGGAAAGAGCTCCAGGGAAGAGAGGAAGGGCTGGACGGCTCCGGGCGGCTGTGTGGCGTCTTCAGAGGAGTCGGGGCACAGGCAGGCAGCCTGGAGGTGGCGCGGCGAGCGTCAGGCACGCAGCTGCTTCGGTGCGAGGGGAGGAAGACGACAGGGGGGGGTAGCGGTGGCGGGCTGGGCCGTGCTGCTGGGCCAGGTGGGCTACCAGGTGAGCGCCAGGTAAGGTTTCTCTCCCTCTCTCTGTTTTTCCTATTTCTGTTCTGTTTATTTAATTGGCACTGAATTTTAATTCAAACAGAATTTGAAAACAGTGCCAAAACTCCCCTGGATATTTTTAAGTCACTTAATGGACTTCTCCACATATACAAAAAATATCTCAGGTCATTTGAAAATATATTCATTATATATTATGAATATAACTCCAAATTCAAATAAAATATTGATTTAAAAATCAGAGCCCAATAATTCCTTAGAAATGTCCCAAAATTTTGGTTTGATTTATAACTCTTGCCAAAATTGTCAGAGCTATTTCTAGGGCATTTTGGATTTACTGATTGCAATTTTAGGGTTTCTTGCCCCTCTTTTATTTTAAGTTTTTGAGGCTTCCAAAATTCCTCAGTTCAAGTTTCAAAAATATAGACATGATGCACACATGAAGCTAGCCTAGAGCACTACCAGCAGCTAGGGATGTGACAATGATTGCGGCCGGCGGGACCTGTAGGCCATCACTCCATCGGGCCACCGCATGCCAGCGGAGGCCGGGCCGGAGGCGATGCGGCCACAGTGCACTCCCTCCTCCATCCCGACCACCGCGGGTGTCGGTCCGTCGTGACGACGCTCGTGATGATATCTCCATAGCGTCGTCCGACCCGCGAACCCATCGCGACCAACGCCAGGTTCTTTGGGAGCGTGTTCGTGAAGACGCTCGAACCACCATCAAGCGCCGGCGTGACGCGCACCACTAGTCGGATAGGCGGGCAGGGCCCACTATGGACCACCCAGCACCGGGAGGCTACGGTGGCCTACCCTACGAGGTGGGTTGTCCGGCCTTCAACCGTGAGCTGCGGCAGTTTTAGTGGCCCTCCCACCGCACGTTCAAGCCCGACGTTGGCGAAAAGTACAATGGCAAGACTCACCCGTCGGAGTTCCTCAGCATCTACACCATCGCGATGCAAGCTGCTGGGGGCCGCGACGGCAAGGTGCTTGCCAATTACTTTTCGTTGGCACTCAAGCCCAATGTTATGTCATGGTTGATGCACTTGCCGGTAGACTCCATTTCTTCTTGGGCGGATATTTGTGATGAGTTTGTTGGTGCCTTTACCGGAGGCCACCAAGCTCATGTCCAGGCAAGTGATCTGCATATCATCCCCCAGAAGGAAGGAGAAAACCTGCACAAGTACATACAAAGGTTTAGCCGAGTGCAATACAGCATCCCCGACGTTCATCCTGCCGCCGTGATCTGTGCATTCCATTAGAATGTGCACAATCATAAGATGCGCGAAGAGTTGGCGATGAACTAGATCAGAGATGTGGCCGAACTTTATGTTCTGGCCGATGGGTGCGCTCGCGCTGAAGAGGGAAGGAAGTACCCCGGCGCAGAAACCGACTCCATGGATGATACCGCCACCCCGGCGAAGAAGGGCCGGCGCCGTAACAGGAAGCGCAGTGGCAAGACCATGCTTCCGTCGAGGGATCCGACGACACCGGCGCCACCAAGAAACCCAAGGAAGGTGACCCCGACAAGGAGGTTGCCGGGTGTGCCGCTTGCCCGGCCTTGGCGGCTGCCGATAAGCCAGGGGGCTCCGACAAGCAGTATTGCAAGATCCACCGCACCAAAGGCCACGACCTCCAAAACTACCGGCAAGTAGAGCGGCTCGCTGAGAAGAAAAAATCCGAGTAAAAACGACGGGACGAGGGTGCGGAAGGATTCGGCAAGAAATGTGGTGGCCAAGGGGGCCGCCGCGGCAAGGACAATCAGCAGGAGAGGCCCACCCGGGGCCGCGACAAGAAGCAGGAAGATGATGCTCATGACGAGAACAATGAGTCCGGCGACCACGAGTTCCAGAAAGCCACAGAGGCCATGTGCGTCGATGGTGGTGCCTCGCTGCATATGTCTCACCGCCAGCTCAAGCATTGGGCGCGTGAGATCACAGCGGTGGAGCCGTCGCTCGACGCACGGAAGCCCTTGAAATGGTCCAGCATGCCTATCATCTTTGACACCGAGGACCATCCTGACCGCACGACTGCGGTCGGGTGCTTGTCGTTGTTGGTCTTGCCAACAATCCGCAACCTCAAGGTGACGAAGATGCTGGTCGACGGCGGGGCCGGTCTGAACATGATCTCGCCCGTTGTGATCAAGAGGCTGCAAATCCCTGATGGAGACCTCGAGGAGACGGGCACGTTCCAAGGGGTCAACCCGGGGAGGAGCCAGCCGAAGGGAAAGGTCACGCTGCCCGTGACGTTCGGAGGTGAGATGAACCACAGAACGGAGAGGATTGTCTTTGATGTAGCCGAGATCCCCTTGCCCTGGAGTTGTCAAGTTTCGGTTTGAAGTTCGAAAGTACCTCGACGCCTGACGAAGAGGTGCAGGAGACCACTCTCCCCGGCAAGGAAACGAGCCGCAACTGGATCATGTACTTTGATGGAGCCTTCTCGCTGCAAGGCGCCGGTGCTGGTGTGCTGCTTGTCACGCCCACCGGAGAGCACCTCAAGTATGTCATCCAGATGCACTTCCCCCGGGAGATGTCAACTAACAACACCGCCGAGTATGAGGGTTTGCTTGCCGGTCTCAGGATCGCGGCGGACCTCGGAGTCAAAAAGCTCATCGTCAAGGGCGACTCACAGCTCGTCGTCAGGCAGATCAACAAAGATTATCAAAGCCCGTTGATGGAAGCTTACATTGATGAGGTGAGGAAACTGGAGGAGCACTTTGACGATATACAAGCGGAGCATGTCCCTCGGATGGAGAACAACATCGCCGACTACCTGTCAAAGCGCGCTGCCCTCAAGCTACCTGTGGAACCAGGTACTTTGTGCTTCAGTTAACTCAACCATCCGTCAAGCCGTCAACCGGGAAGGGCAAGCGGAGGAAGCTAGGCTCCGGCAAGTACTTCCCCACCAAGCTCCCCGGAGCTGCCGGCAAAGATATTGCCGTGGATGCCGATTCTGCCGCGGGGCAACTGACTCCGGCAGGAACTCAGGTCATGGCCGTAGAGACGGCCGCTCCCGTGGCAGAAGAGATGCCTTTGGTCCTTGTCGTCGAGCCATAGGCTCCGGCATGGGCGCAGCACACCGTACGATTCCTCCAAAAAGGAGAGCTTCCTGAGGAGCAGGAAGAAGCAGAAAGAGTAGCCCGCCGGTCTCCTTTGTACCAATTCGTTGATAACATATTGTACAAAAAAAGACCGAGCTGGGTGAAATTGAAGTGCATCTCCCGGGAGGAAGGACTAAAGCTGTTGGCAGAGATACATGGAGGCATATGTGGCTCCCACATAGGGTCGAGGGCCCTTGCCGGCAAGGCTTTCTCGCAAGGTTTCTTCTGGCCCACCGCCCTCCGGGATGCAATGGCACTAGTAACCAAGTATGAAGCGTGCCAATTCCATTCGAAGAAGCTTCATCAACCAGCTCAAGCCCTTCAAACTATCCGTCTATCCTGGCCCTTCATGGTCTGGGGGCTCGACATATTGGGCCCCTTCACCCGTGCTGTCAGTGGCTTTGAGTACTTGTACGTTGCAATCGACAAGTTCACAAAGTGGCCAGAGGTGGAAGCAGTGAGGAAGGTGACGGCGCAGTCGGCCATCAAGTTCTTCAAGGGACTAGTGTGCCGTATTGGGGTACCCAACGGGATCATCACAGACAATGGCACACAGTTCAGAAGCCATGCCTTCATGCAATACATTGAGGATCTCGGCAGCAAGGTCTGTTTTGCTTCCGTGGCACATCCACGGAGCAACGGCCAAGTGGAGAGAGCAAATGCTGAAGTTCTGCGAGGCTTAAGAACGAAGACTTTTGACAAGCTGTGCAAGATTGGAAGGCGCTTGATTGATGAGTTGCCGGCGGTTCTTTGGTCGATCAGAATGATGCCAAATCGAGCCACCGGCCAGACACCCTTTGCCGTGGTCTACGGGGCAGAAGCAGTTCTCCCCAAGGAACTCATATACGGGTCACCTCGAGTGCTCGCTTATGATGAGCTTGAGAAAGAGCGATTGCGGCAAGATGACGCAATGCTCCTTGAGGAAGATCGTCTCCGAGCAGCTGTGAGAGCAGCACGCTACCGCAAGCCTTGCGCCGCTACCATAGTCGCAAGGTTCATGCCCGGAGCTTTGAGGAATGCAACTTTGTTCTTCGGCACGTTCAGTCGGCCAAGAATTCCAACAAGTTGATGCTGAAGTGGGAAGGCCCTTATCGGGTAACACGAGTCACCAGGCCCGGCGCAGTCCGGTTGGATACCGAAGATGCCATTCCAGTGAGCAACTCCTGGAACATCAAGCATCGCCACAAGTTTTACCCATAAGGCGCGGCTGTCGGGCCTCCTGGCAAGCCACCCTTTTGAACAAGCCTTACGGGCAAGGCATGTAACGCTTTGTACAAAGCCAGGCGCAGACCCTGAGCATAAATAAACGAAGCGCTGGCGCCCTAAGTTATAGCATGCATGCTAGGTTGAGTCTCTTCCTTGGTTAGGGTTGATAGTTCTTGGCGGCGGCTAACCCCTAGCTTAGAGGTCGAGTGCGTGTCTCTCTGTTCTTCTCTGTCTTCTTTGGTTCGCAAGGCACATAAGTATTCTTGCTGAGCTATTTTGGAAGAAAGGAGATGGACCGGCGTCCGAGCCCCGGCAAGCCAAAGTTGTCGTGGACTGCAAGAACAAGGATACATCCGCGGCAAGCCAAGGTTGTCGGGGGCTGCAAATCCAGATAAGTTCTCTATCCTCTATCATGCATTTCGTTATGGACTCGTATATGTGAAACCCCGTTTTATTTCTAGGCTATCATGCTCCCCTTTCTCCGAACCTAAGGATTATCTCCTAGGTCCGGACCTGGTCGTAGTCGCGGCAGCAAAGAAGTGAAACGAGAAGCCTAAGCCCACCTCATCCCTGCCTCCACCAAGGGCGTGAGAAAGGTCGAACGAAGTGGGGGGGCAGCAAGGCCTATTGCTGGGCGAAAAATGTTTATCCTAAAAAAAATAACAAGGATTCGCTCCTTGTCGTGGGTTCCACCCGCGAATGACAGACCCGGCAAGCATCCCTTTTTCATTAAAAAACATCCCGTACAGGTACAGTTCATACGAAGTGAAAAACATGAGCAAGGGGATTACAAGTTCTAAAGCCAACAAACGCCCAAAGGCTTACAAGGCTAAAAAAAGATAAGGTGCCCGTAATCCCTTTCTTGTCCCTCTCATCAGGAGGCAGTTCAAGGAAGCGAACAAGGGTGAAAGGGGCGCCTAAGCGAGGAACGAAGAGCAGAGGGCGCCAGGAGAACATGCCGGCGGTCGCCTAGGAGAGGGTTGGCAGTGGTGGCACCGGACGGGGAGCTGGAAGATGAGGCAGCGGTCCGTCAGTACGCTATGAAGGCGTCGGTGCCTGCGTACTCTGACTTGACGGCCCTCCACCGGCCTTCTTCGCCTTCTCCGGCCTACCTACGCCAGCCACCCGAGGAGACGGCCCCGGGAAGTTCGAGAGGCTGGCCCCTCCCCCGGCGGGACCCACCGGAGGAGCAGCCAGGTGCAGATGATGCTGCTGCCGCACCCGCCTAGGCGCGGGGCGTCGATGCCTAGTCGGACTCGTCCCCGTCATCTGCCCCGCTATCCTCCTCATCACTCTCGCTTGAGGAAGTGTTCCTGTCGTCGGAGGAGCTCTCCACGCAGCACTTCAGGCGAGTCCCAAGATCTCCAAAGACCTTGACGGAGAGCAGGTCGTTCTCCATTAATTTGAAGAAGAGAACGAGCCCCACCGTCAAGTTGTGGACTTGGGCGAGGGTCTTTGACCCTCGGCAAAGACACATGACGTGAGGGGTGGGGAACTCGACATCGTCCCACGCGCCGCTGTTCCCACAACCCCTCATGTGCAGCTGCAACGCCTGCGGCGGATCTAGCTCCATCCCCCGTGCAAATGGAGTCGGAAAGCGAAGACGACGGCGCGGCGGCTGGCGCAGCCTGACAAAGAATTTGCAAGGGTTGTCCCCGACGTGGCCATCCATCGGGGGAGGGGCCGCTGGCGGAGGCGAGGCCGATCTACCGCCCCGTCCTCCTCTCCCTCGAGCGCCATGATAGCCTCGACCTCGCCCCCTCCCCGTCCCTCTAGCGGCCGGCTCCGGCCCTATGAGCTCTTGGGGAGGAGCGATGCTTTGTCTAGCCGAGACCCTCGCCGCCACCGACAAAGCGTCGCCACGCCCCCTCGCAATGGCGGAAGGATTGAGAGGCACCGTTCCTCCCGCTCCCCTCTTTATAAAGGGGCGGGGGCGAGGCCCGGCCGCCCCCTCTTGGCCAATACGGCCTGTTGGAGTGACAGCAAGCGGGGCCGTCGACCGCCCTCCCCGCTCCATTGAAGGCACGCGGGAATCAACCCGCGCATGCGCACGCGACTTCCAGCATCCCGCGCGCCTGTCATTCGCTCTGCATCGTGCATGCAGCGAACGTGGCGCAAGGGATGGGAGCAGTGGGACGTGTGGAGCGACGGTTCCCAAGTGAGGGCAGTAAATGAGCAGCGGCCCTGCGGTCTCGAAGAGACACACAAGTCGGCTCTTTACTGTCCACCACATGATGACGCCAACATGCTTCTGTCATGCGCGCGCGCACGACCCCCACGTCGCGCGTTCAACGCAGGTCCTGGGGAAGCGCAGCGGACGGAGCAGTTACCACGGTAAAATCTGCCCCGCCTGACCAAGTACCGTTCTGGGCCTGGCCCAACAACGTGTCGCGCTTATGTATGGCCCAAGCCCGGGGGCTTTTGTCGGTGTACAAAAGTAGGGGCTCTCCTTTTGACCCCTTTACTTGTGCACGGGCAGTTAGAGCCACGCGCCGTGGCCACACACATAGCAGGACAAAGGAGGGAAGCCAGAGAGAAGCCGAAAGCTCGAGTCAAACAAGGCAACATCAAGGACCAAGGCCACAAAGTGCAGACGGGCGAAGAAGGTTTCGCCGGCAAGGCCCTTGCCGGGGAAGCCTCCACAGCCTCGGCAAGCCCCTTGCCGGGGCGGCTCGCCCACACCAGCGGAGCAAGCCACCCTTGAGCCACGGTCTCCAAACACCAACAACCACGTTGGACCAGGGCTCGGGAGGCACCTCCATGGTGGCATGGAGATCTTTGTGAAGACATAGAATGCTCAAGATCAGATGAGGATTGGAAGGCAACACTCCCTGCCAAGATCCTTACCGAAGAAAACCACAAGACCCCCGGCAAGATCCTTGCCGGGGACGCCAGCGCGCGACGGCAAGACCCTTGCAGGGCCACCCGACAAGAACCTTGCCGGGGGCGACAGCAGGGCCACTGCCAGGCCCGCACCAACCAACTCCCCACCGCCGGTCGCATGCAGCTGCCAGCCCAACCAGCTGGGCAGGCACCTGCGTGCAACATGCAGCTTCCAGGCCAATCCAGCACGCACTTGTGTGGCGGCATGTAGATCTTCGTGGAGGCTCCACCACCATGCCACCTCAGCTGCTTGCCTGCCTACATGGCACCGCATGCATCGCTGGCCAGGGCGCGTGTCGAAGTGAGGAGGAGCGGCGACGGACGGGATGGGCCTCGCTCCCATCCCCAATAAAGTGAGGGACACCTAAGCCATGCATTAAATGCATCTTGTCCTGTGATACGGGCGATAAGCTCGCAACACTGTAGGCTCTTTCCACCTCTTGTGTGGCACTGTGGCAGCCCCTTTTGCCTCTAAAAGGAGGCCCATGGCATACAGGAGAGGGATTCGGCTCTTTCGAACCACGCAGCATCCATAGCTAGTTCGACAGCTCAAGAACACTCAATACATCCACCAAGCAGGACTATTGTTTTACGCATCCTCGCGGCCTGAACCTGGGTAAATGATCCCCGTGTCAACTACTAATCCTGCTCTTCTCACAACCCCATGCCCCGCAACCGTAGTAGGGATTCTTGTGATCCCATAGGTGTCATTTCCCACCGATAGTGAGAGAGAGAGACGGTAGTCGGGAAGGGGAGTGAAAGCAGGAGTTGTGTGTTTGTGTCTGTGAGAGAGAGAAGGGGGGTTGTCTGATCGATAAACAAATAAATAATGTCAGTCTAGGATGGAGTCAAAAAGGAGATCGCAACAAATGTTGTGTCTACAGGAGAGAGAGAGAGAGAGAGAGAGTAATTTTAGTGGTATGAGTCATATGTAGAGACATATAGGGTGTGTGAGAGAATCCCATAGAGAGAAAGACAAAGTGAAAGACGAGTGGAGACAGTGTGTGTGGCGGTGAAAAAGAAAGCTTAGGTACCACGTGATACTAGAGAATAGTAGAGACGTGAGAGATAATGAAAACCGTGTAATGTATAATGATAGGGAGAGTGGGACACTTCTCAACGGAGACGTCGAGAGACCATGTTTGCGAGGATAGGAGAAACATGAAGTGAGCGTGCGGGTGAGCTTGAGAAAAGAGAGTGATAGCTACCTGAAGGAGCATGCATGCGAGAGAGATGGGTGTGGAAGGAGTGAACAAAAAAGGGATTCAAATATTTGAATTCGAGATGATGATACATGTAATCCATACTCGAACCAAAATTGATCTATCAAACATGCATACTCATATGAATTCACGCACATCTATGTTATTTAATATGTAGATATTACTGATCAATACATTTTAGTAGAACATAATTTGGTTTAAAAAATTCGAATTCAACCTTAGGATTTTGAGATCATTGTATTTGTAAATCATATTATACATATAGAGGAGCAGAATTCTTTGTTGTGCTTTTGAAATTATATATAAAAAATGATGTATATAGAATGTAATTCCAATTGAAAATGGATCCCGCCCGAAAGAATTAGAATACAAACATGATTCGAATTGAGTTGGCACTGTAAACGTGCACTCTGCAAAATTTGAACAAAGCGGGGAAAGTCGCAGTAACCGCCCGAAACCAAAATCTGTAAGATGGAAATTACTACTGCCTATCCCTGCCATGCAAAGCCAATCTGCTTGATTTCTATAGGTTTCGATAGGGGTAGGTTTGTAATTTCACCCAAACATGATGTAACCACCTCTCACCCGGATTTATACACTGTGGGCGCCAAAACACAGTGTGTCCTCGGCCGAAATCGACTCCCTCCCGATTCATATTCATACATAGTGGGCGCCAAAAAAAAACTCTCGTGGGCAAATATTCGGTGTATGCGAGATTACCGTCCTATCCCCAACCGACTAATATTGTTGTGATGTAGGAAATTTTAAAAGGGGGCTAAGTTTGTAAATTTCCTCGCATTTGAGACAAGCGCGCCCTGAATACATGGTTCCCCCTTCCTCTCTACCTCCCTTATCCCCATTTGTACTCCGTGGGCACCAAAACACCCTCTCCACCCCACCCTCCTCCGTCTGCCGCCGTCCGCCACGCCATCCACCGCAGTTCTCCTCCACCATGCCGGAGCTGATACGCCGACGCCGCCGTCCATTACAAGAGATCGACCACTCTCATCCACGCATTCGGACCGGGATCCTTGCATCCCGTCCTCTCGCTTCATCCCCACCGTCGTCCACCTTGTCGGCGCCGCTCCTACGACCGTCTCGTCCACCGCGCCCCGCCACCACCGTCTACCCTCCTAGATCTGCATCCATGCCGTCGACAGCCATCGCTACTGCAGCATCGTCGAATTCTCAGCAGATGCATACATGGCGCCGCACCAGAGGCGGTACTCTTTCGTCTCTGCTCAACTTATTTATCGCAACAAGAAAATAGATCACCATTGCTATACTCTGATTTCTTGTCTTGGTTGCGAAGTTGCCTTTGTCCGGTTTGCACCTTCAGATCCGCCATGGCACGCTCAACACTATACTCCCAATGCTTATGGTTTTCCCCTTTTAAATTCCACAATAGTTAAATCACAGTAGACTAAATTTCAAAATTGGGTTAGTCGATTTTTCAGAGCTCCCCGGAGTCCGCCGGTGCGAACGAAGGGGCTCGGGTGGTTGTGGGGCCTCGCCGAACGAAGAAAACTCAATGCGGGTGGATGTTGGGGCGGGGGTTGTCGGTGTCAAAACCGGCGGATCTCGGGTAGGGGGTCCCGATCTGTGCGTCAAGGCTGATGGTAACATGAAGCAAGGGACATAGATGTTTACCCAGGTTCGGGCCCTCTCGATGGAGGTAAAACCCTACTTCCTGCTTGATTAATATCAATGATATGGGTAGTACAAGAGTAGATCTACCACGAGATCATAGAGGCTAAACCCTAAGAGCTAGCCTATGATGGTATGATTTGTAATAGTGATCGGCCTTCTAAGGACCAACCTCTCCGGTTTATATAGACACCGGAGAGGCCTAGGGTTTACATGGAGTCGGTTACAAGGAAGGAAACATAATATCCGGATCGCCAAGCTTGCCTTCCACGCCAAGGAGAGTCCCATCCGGACATGGGCCGAAGTCTTGAGTCTTGTATCTTCACGCTTCAATAGTCCGGACGTTGTACACAGTCCGGCAGTCTGGATACCCCCTAATCCAGGACTCCCTCAATAGCCCCTGAACCAGGCTTCAATGACGATGAGTCCGGCGCGCAGTATTGTCTTCGGCATTGCAAGGTGGGTTCCTCCCCCGAATACTCCAAAGTACCAGTTATGACGAATAGTGTCCGGCCTCCGATCAACGTTGTGCTCCTCGGCTTCAGTGCCTCAATAATGACCACCTCCACGTGTCGAGCGAATGCGAGGAGCCGAGGCATTTTTGCATTTGACCCCCTCAATTCTCCGGGCTGACCGCCTATTTGAAGGGACGTGGATTCTCAGATCCACACCTCACTCTCCCTCCCTGATCTAGCATCCTGTAGAGCGCTCCGCGAAAAACCATTCCAACATGGCCGGCCATCGAAGCTCTTCTGCTTTCCCTCCTCGCTCTAAGTCGGGGGATTGGGGAGAGTGTTCAGTTCCTCATAGCCGTTTGATAAAGTTACCAACCCAAGGGTTTCTGTCCGAGCCGGAATAGCCACTTATGACGGAGGGGAACAAGTGGATGGATCTCCAAGCCTGTCTCCAGAGGAGCGCGTATGCCTCATCCCGCATCTGCTAAGGGGCGTCGGGTTTCCCATCCAATTGTTCCTTCACGGGCTCCTGGAGTTCTACGGCCTCCAGTTGCACAATCTTACCCCCGCCTCTATTTTGCACATAGCGGGGTACGTCGCACTTTGCAAGCTGTTTTTAGGCTGCAAACCTCACTTCAGATTATGGAGGAAGCTGTTCTGCCTTGTTCCTCGCACCCAGGGAGAGTCCCTATATCAAGTGGGCGGGGCCGAAGTATGGCGCATTGCCGAAACTGGATACCTATCCAGCACTCCCAAGAAGGCACCAGAAAACTGTCCTTCAGAGTGGTTTTACATTTATGACGTTCCCCTTCCAGATCCAGTCTGGACAGGCCTCCCCAAGTTTAGCAACGCCCCGCCGAGGGCATGCCTAAGTTGGCTCCCCCGCGGCCCCGAAGAAGAGGATACAAGGGAAATACACTTCCTGATGAGCAGGATAAAGTTGCTAGCCAAATCCGGACTGACAACAGTCGAGGTTATGGCGATATGCATAAGGCGGGGAGTGCAACCGCTTCAATATCGGGGGAAGCCCATGTGGCACTTTAACGGGGAAGACGACGCCACCCGTTGCGGTTGTAAGGGTCCAGACTCCGCCACCGCTTTAGCAACGGTATTGTCTGATTTGTACAAAGGGGAAGAGGAGGAGTACCTCCGCATTAAAACGCGGGACGGATTCTCCATGTACAACCCTCCAGAGTGGGTAAGTTGCCACTCTTTTCCCTGCTTCACTTACTTTAGCGTCCTTCTGCTAAGATCACCTGCATTGATGTTTCCGAGCAGGAACTGAGGAGGGCCATAGAAGGAATCTTCAGCCCATCCCCGCAGCCAGAGGACCCCGGAAGGGCCCTAGATCCGGGACTCAAAGAAGATCCGAATATTACTGTGGAGCTTGTCAATGGGGTATTTTATCAAGCGAGATGGGACGACGCCCCAGTGGCCATTACGGCTGACTATCCCGGACAGCTCCCTGCATCACGTGTAAGCCGAACGAAAAGCCCTATCCTCTGAAGAGGATTCCCCTCAGGATTATGACCTACCCTTGAGGCGTCGTGCTGTTTGCAGAGACGATGGTCGGAGCATGGGGCCGAGCCCCTAGGGACTCGTCAACCACGGGCGTCCGGATCGGGCAGGCTCAAGAGGAAGGCGGTGAGGGTCGACACACCGCTGCAGAGGTAAAGTAATAACCTGTCCTGTGGTTAAAGTATTTGAAATATGACAGCGCCCTTTGTGTCTGGCAGGAAGAGGAGCAGCCGGACTACATCCGGGGGTCCCACCAATCACGCCTCCACTAGCCAGGTTCCAGAACTGGCTTCGAGGGCGGAGGCGGACACGGGGCCAGAACCGCGCAGTTCTCTGACGGAGGACACGGATATTTCTTCGGCCACGAACTCCGAGGTGGAGAGCGCCATGAATCACCGGCGCCGGAGGGCCGTGCTTCGGAACAACATCTTTTCCGAAGAGGCTTTTAATGCCTTCAATGCGGCAGACGCATACGTCCGAGCTGCTCGAGGCGGGCTGGCCCAAGCGACAAACCAGTACACCAAAGATATAGGGGTAAGAAATTTTGACAAGTATGTATAGCAGTAGCCCCTGAGACTTGAAATAGTTGTGACAACTGTTTGAAGGATCAATTTACGTACAGGTCCTCGTGGACAAGAATGAACAATTGGCTCGGGAGCTGGAGGCATGTAAGGCCCAGCTGATGGACGCGGTTGCCAAGTTAGAGGAATCCCGGAAGGCCCCCTCTGGTAATATTTGTCTCGATTATACGCAGATATACTAGTTAGTAAATGGTTGGTGTGATTAGTTTAACAGAAAATTCTGCAGACAATCCCGAGGTGAATCCAGAGGGCGTAACGGACGACGACTCGCGTGTCCAAAGGCAGCTAAAGGCTGGCGAGCGCATCCTTACACAAGTGACGCAAGAGAAGAACCGGCTACAAGATGCCAATATTCGGCTGGACGTGGAATTAAAGGACGTCCGCACTCAACTGGCGGACTCCGTGAAGGAGAACAAAAGGCTTCGACGCGGCATTTATGGTGAGTGCTTAGACGAACTGTATGATAGTTCGGCAAGGAAGTATTTTGAAAGAGTTTTGCTTGCGGGAATGTTAACGGGTCACCCTAAAGAGGAGATGCCCTCATCTGCAAGTGATGTGCTCAGCGGGTGATGCACGGCGTTGCTTAGGCCTTGTGGCCATCAAGCCTCCTGCCGAATGGCATGGGGGAGCTTGCAGACCTGCTTCAAGGAGCCCGGCGGTGCTTCCATCTGTGGAAGATATCAGCATGCCGGCAAGGTGCAAGAGAAGCCTGGGCCATGGTGAAGACGCGCTACACCAAGATGGACCCGACCATATGGCCGAAGTAGGACCGGCGGGGCCCATTGGGCAAGAAATTCCCGTAAGCATGGTATATGACCAGGTAGCGTTAGCCACTAAGTATTCTCAATAGAATTGTAAGCTAGATAGCCTGTTAGATGGTATAGATGAGTAATATAGTCAGTCCAAGTGACTATGTAATTTGATGGGCATAAGTAGCCCCTAGCCGGATTAAAATCATTTGTCATGGCGGACCTTTTCGCTTCAGCCCCCGGATCCTACAGTCCGGGGTGTGTCCGAATACCCGCTCAGTTATACAAAACCGGGGTATGCGTGGAGACCAGGCGTAGGGGTCATAAGCGCTTGAACAGACAAGTACCCAACCAGTTATGTTATATTACATGGATAGTAAGAAACATCTTCCAGGGAGAATAGTTCCGTTAGGGGTTCCTTTCCCTGGGTATGCATGCGTCAATGCACATGTCCGGACTGCGAACGATGGTGCAGTATACAAGACTTCTAGGGATTTTTGTTGTAACCAACGAATACATCCTTTGTTCACCGATCGAATATTCTCTTAAGGAAACTAGCTTTCGGCTTCACCCAGTCTGAGGTACACATCCGGCTGAATCGGCAGTAACAATCGCAGAGGTGCTCCCCTTATGCCCTAGCCGAATTAACGGGAACATAGGGCATAAACACAAGAGCCAGGCAACCTAGCTTGGCCACATCTTAAGTCATATCGATGCATGTAATGGTGAAGAAAAGGCACGTATGGAAAAAGAACGCATATGTGATGGGCAAAAAGCCATTTTAAAGTAATTATGTTTAGCTTCCGAATAGGAAGCCCCCAGGTATTTCTTACACACATAGTGCGGCCGGAGTAATTCGGGAGTCCGCATTATAATGTACTTTGTGTGAAGAGAGAAAGAAAAAGGGAAGGGGGGTCGAGAAAGGAAAAGTGGGGTGGAGCGTGAGTAAAAAAAGGGGGAGTAAGGAGACGAACATTGAGTTCGGCGTTAGGCGTAGAATCTCCGGAGTCTGGCCGCATTCCATGGGTTCGGTTCAAGTCTGTTATCCAATGCATTACGTAAGCGGTACGCTCCTCCGGTGAGAACTTTGTCAATGACGAAGGGACCCTCCCACTTGGGTTTGAGTTTGTCCTTCTTCTTCTCCGGTAGGCATAGAAAGCTCGCCAATATTGTAAGTTTTGGCCCGCACTTCTCTGCATTGATATCGTCGAGCCTGCTGCTGATAGAATGCAGAACGGGCTTTTGCGACATCGCGCTCCTCCTCCAGGGTATCCAAGTTATCCTGCCGATCTAACTCGGCTTTCTTCTCTTCGTACATGCGTACGCGTGGCGAATCATGTATTATGTCGCAGGGTAGTACTGCTTCCGCACCGTACACCATAAAAAATGGTGTATATCCGGTGGTGCGATTCGGTGTGGTCCGCAGCCCCCAGAGTACGGAGTCGAGCTCCTCCACCTAGTGCATATCCGATTCTGTTAAAGATCGCACTAGTCTGGGTTTTATGCCGCTCATGATGAGACCATTTGCCCGTTCGAGCTGGCCGTTTTTTTGAGGGTGGTAGACGGAAGCGTAGTCGAGCTTAATGCCCATTTTGCCGCACCAAGTTTTCACCTCATCGGTTGTGAAATTTGAGCCATTATCAGTGATGATGATGTGGGGGACACCGTATCGGTGTACGACCCCGGATATTTAGTCTATTACTGGTCCGGATTCGGCCGTTTTAACTGGTTTGGCTTCTATCCATTTGGTGAACTTGTCCACCATGACCAATAAGTATTTTTTTCTTGTGGCTTCCCCCTTTAAGGGGTCCAACCATATCCAGCCCCCAGACTGCGAAGGGCCAAGTTATGGGGATTGTTTGGATAGCGGTATGGGGCATATGACTCTGATTAGCGAAGAGCTGGCAACCGACGCAATGTTGGACAAGATCCTGTGCGTCTGCTCGGGCCGTTGGCCAATAGAAGCCTGTACGGAAGGCTTTGCTGACTAGTGCTCGGGCCGAGGCATGGTGTCCGCCCAGTCCGCCTCTTCGGGGATGCACCTTTGGAGCACTCCAGTCACGCTTTTCTTGTAGAGTTCACCTTCGTGGACTTTGTAAGCTTTAGAACGCCGGACTATGCAGCGTGCTTCATTTTGGTCTTCGGGGAGCTCTTGCCTATTTTGGTAGGCCAAGAAAGGCTCAGTCCACGGGGCAATTACGGCCATGATTTCGTGGGCCAAAGATGTTATTTCGGTGGCAGAGCCTCCGATTGTGTCTGATGGTTCGGAATCTAGGGGTGTGTTCGGATCCATGCTGGTATTGCCGGACTCCCCTTCCCATACCATGGATGGCTTGAACAGCCTTTCCAGGAATATGTTAGGTGGTACAAGGTTGCGTTTGGCGCCAATGCGGGCGAGAACGTCTGCCGCTTGATTGTTTTCTCGACCACATGGTGGAATTCGAGCCCCTCGAACCGAGCTGACATTTTGAGGAAGGAATTATGGTAGGCCGCCATTTTCGGATCCTTGGCATCAAAGTCTCTATTTATTTGTAATATTGCGAGGTTCGAATCCCCACGCACTTCTAGGCAATGGATGCCCATAGAGACTGCCATCCGAAGACCGTGCAACAACGCCTCGTATTCGGCTGCGTTGTTGGAGTCTGTATATAATATTTGAAGGACGTACTGGACCGTGGCTCCGGTGGGAGACGTCAGGACTACCCCTGCTCCCAGTCCGGCCAGCATTTTGGAGCCGTAGAAGTGCATGATCCAGTTGGAGTACGCGTCGTACTCTTTAGGGAGTTCGGCTTCTGTCCATTCGGCGACAATGTCGGCCAGTACTTGCGACTTAATGGCTCGCCGTGGCTTGTATATTATGTCGAACCGAAGGAGCTCGATAACCCATTTAGCAATCCGGCCTGTAGCGTCACGGTTATTAATTATGTCATTGAGTGGTACTTCGGAGGCGACGGTAATCGAACACTCTTGAAAGTAGTGTCTTAGCTTCCGGGATGCCATGAAGACTGCGTATGCTATTTTTTTGATAGTGTGGGTATCGGGATTTGCATGGGGTGAGGACCGTGGATACGTAATAAACCGGCTTTTGAAGCGGGAATTTGTACCCGTCCACCTCTTGTTCGACGACGAGCACTGCGCTTACCACTTGATGTGTTGCAGCTATGTATAATAGCATAGGTTCGCCGATGTTTGGCGCTGTTAGGACTGGATTACTGGCCAATAAGGTATTTATCTCATCGAGTCCGTCCGCGGCTGCATCCGTCCATACAAAGTGTTCGGTGCGCCGAAGGAGGCAGTAAAGAGGCAATGCCTTTTCTCCTAGCCTGGATATAAAGCGGCTCAAAGCGGCCAGGCATCAAGCTAGCTTCTGGATGTGCTTGAGGTCTATTGGTATAGCCAACTGCGATAGAGCTCGGATTTTTGCCAGATTCGCTTCGATTCCTCTATTGGAAACAATGAAGCCCAGCAGCTTCCCCGAGGGGACACCGAAAACGCATTTTTCCGGATTCAACTTGATGTCATATGTCCGGAGGATATTGAATGTAAGCCTCAAGTCATTTATTAGGGTTTCGACGTGTCTCTTTTTATGACCACGTCGTCCACATATGCCTCCACTGTTTTGCCGATTTGTTTTTCCGGTCATGTTTGAATCATGCGTTGATAGGTTGCGCCGGCATTCTTAAGCCCGAAAGGCATAGTGTTGAAGCAATAAGGGTCGTATGGCGTTATGAAAGCTGTTGCAGCTTGGTCACACTCTGCCATCTTTATTTGATGGTATCCAGAGTATGCGTCGAGAAAACACAGCGAGTCGTGTCCAGCTATGGCATCGATAATCTGATCGATGTGAGGGAGGGGAAAGGGATCCTTGGGGCAAGCCTTGTTGAGGTCTTTGAAGTCGACGCATAGGCGCCAGGATTTGTCCTTTTTTGGTACCATTACCAAATTTGCCAGCCAATCCGAATGTTTAATATCTCTGATGAATCCTGCCTCGAGTAGCTTTGCTAGCTCTTCCCCCATGGCTTGCCGTTTGGGTTCTGAAAACCGCCTTAGAGTCTGTTTGACCGGTTTGTATCCCTTTAGTATATTCAGGCTGTGTTCGGCCAACCAGCACGGGATGCCTGGCATGTCCAAAGTGTGCCAGGCGAAAATGCCCCAATTCTCGCGTAAGAAATCTCGCAGTGCAGCGTCCATCGCGGGGCTCAACTGTGTCCCGGTGGATGCTGTCTTTGTGGGGTCCGTTGGATGGACTTGGAATTTGACTATCTCGTCTGCAGGTTTAAATGAGGTGGACTTGGGTCGCTTGTTGAGTATCACGTCGTCCCTGTCCACGATGGCCCGCAGTGTTGTTAACTCTTCGGCTGCTAGGGCTTCAGATAATGCTTCCAGGGCTAGTGTTGCGGTTTTGTTTTCGGCGCGAAGTGCGACGTCCGGATCACTGGCTAGAGTGATGATTTCGTTGGGTCCGGGCATTTTAAGCTTCATGTACCCGTAATGGGGTACAGCTTCAAAGCTTGTAAACGCGTCCCGCCCTAGAAGGGCGTGGTATCCGCTGCTAAAGGGAGCCACTTGGAATGTGATTTCTTCGGACCTATAATTCTCCGGGGTGCCGAATACCACATCGAGTGTCATTTTACCCGCACACCGCGCTTCCCGAGTAGGGATGATTCACCTGAAGGTGGTGCCGCTTTGCTCAATGCAGCCTTTATCAATTTCCATCTTGTTGAGCGTTTCCTCATAGATCAAGTTTAATCCGCTACCGCCGTCCATGAGTACTTTGGTGAGCCGAAAGCCGTCCACGATTGGGCTAAGGACCAGAGCGGCCAGTGCCCGGACTGTCTGGAATCAAGGTTCTCACTGGCATTGAAAGTTATAGCAGTGTCGTTCCAGGGGTTTATCTTTGCCACATGGCAAATTTCCGCGGAGCTTCGATGAGCCCGCTTGCGCCTGTTGTTCGAGGCAAAAGTGTCGAAGACTGTTAGTACCGTATTGTGTTCGCTGGCAGGATGTTGTTCCGCTTTATGGCCTACAAGAAGATCCTCGCCACTTTTTGCCACCTGCCAGAGTATCCAACTTGCCCTAAGGCTATGAGTTGGTATTGTATCAGAGTACTATGGAGCTTACATGGCCCGTCAAGCCATTCTTCCAATACGGATCCCCGCCCTGGGGTGGGTTTTGGTTTCTTGGGAATTGGATCAGACGACTTACGAGAGTTTGTCCATTTAGTTCGGACAAAGGTCTTGGTGAGAGCAGTACTATCCCAAAATTCTGTTTGGGTTTTCCAAGCGCTCTCCATCGCATAGTACTTCCGTACTATGATTGCCAAGTCCGGGAAGCATACTATGTCGCGGCGGCTTATAGCATTGAGGAGTCCTACGTCCATGCAGTTTTTGCAGAAGAGTGAGACCATGTTCTCCTCGCGGCAGTCCTTGACCTTGTTAAGCGCAAGGAGGAATCTTGCCCAGTAGTGATGTACGGTTTCCTGGGGCTCTTGCCTGATGCGGGAGAGACAGTTTAAGTCCAGGTAGGTGTTGTTAGTAGAATCCGGATTTTGATCTGATCTAACGCCCAAGGGCGCGGGCGGTTCCGAGCTTAACAACTCAGAATCCGGAGTGCTGCCCAATTTCTTCGGCCCAACGCCCGATTCTAAGTCCGGGACCTGGGTCATGTTTTCCTTTGAGCAGGTCTTTGGCTCAAGGAGTTCGGTGATCCGAACATAATTTGTCCTCAAAGTTGAGGGACAAACCGTGTGTGGTTCCTCCACTATCGCTATCTCATGGGTGGCCGGCGGGGACCTGATGTCCCTTCGGGCAGGTTTAAGCCCAATCCGGTCATAGTCCGTAGCGACTCCCAGAGCGGCGATGTGATCCAAGAGTTCATTAAGGTAGGAGAGCTCCATTGGATCCATTTGTTCGGCAAGTTCCGAACTAACGCGAAGGTTATGATTGATGACCCGAGAGGCCATCGTCGGCGCTATCGCCGATGGGGCGGCCATGATAAAGCCGCCGAGCCGGAGCGTCTGGCCTATAGCCAGAGCTCCCTCCGAGGTAATGTCGTCCTTGACAATGAGACGAGCCATCGAGCCTTGTGGCGACGTCACAGAGGAACTCTCAATGAAAGCACCAATGTCGGTGTCAAAACCGGCGGATCTCGGGTAGGGGTCCCGATCTGTGCGTCAAGGCTGATGGTAACAGGAAGCAAGGGACACAGATGTTTACCCAGGTTTGGGCCCTCTCGATGGAGGTAAAACCCTACTTCCTACTTGATTAATATTGATGATATGGGTAGTACAAGAGTAGATCTACCACGAGATCGTAGAGGCTAAACCCTAAGAGCTAGCCTATGATGGTATGATTGTAATTGCGATCGGCCTTCTAAGGACCAACCTCTCCAGTTTATATAGACACCAGAGAGTGCTAGGGTTTACATGGAGTCGGTTACAAGGAAGGAAACATAATATCCGGATCGCCAAGCTTGCCTTCCATGCCAAGGAGAGTCCCATCCAGACACGGGCCGAAGTCTTGAGTCTTGTATCTTCACGCTTCAATAGTCCGGACGTTGTACACAGTCCGGCAGTCCGGATACCCCCTAATCCAGGACTCCCTCAGGGGTGCGGGGTGGGGGTGGCGGAGGAACAAAGGCGGTGGCGGCCGGTGGTCCGGCCGGCGGCCCGTGCGGTGTTCTGTATGGGAAGAATCAGAGACGAGGAAGAAGAAGGGTTAGGAGACGTAGGATCTTCATCCAACCGCCTGAAATGGTCGAGAGAAAGCTGGGAGTTGCATTCTTAATGCGCACTGGTTCATCATGTGTGGGCACTGCGCAACCAACATTTTATTATCCAAAATTTGCTTGCTCTTCTTTACCATGTTCCTCTTCCGTACTTCTTTAATATGTACTCTCTCCGTTCCTAAATACAAGTCTTTGTATAGATTCGACCATGGACTACATATGGAGCAAAATGAGTGAATCTACACTCTAAAATGTATCTGGATACATCTGTATGTGATCCATAGTGGAAATCTCTTCCAAGACTTATACTTTGGAACAGAGGGAGTATGATAGTAGTACAGTATGTTCCTTGTACTAAAGATGAGCAGGGACATTTGAAATGTAGAGGTCTATACAGTCGGTTGTGATGGACAATTTGAGCCTCTCTAATTTGTAGGATTTTGTAAACATAGGAATAGGATTTTTAGTGACCTGCCCACTTGAATCCTATAAGAATAACAAGGAAATGCCGGGAGTTGTGGCGCCTTTGAGAGTTACACTGATATTAACAGTACCGCACCTTCAATTGAAGAGAACTGGTATCTGAAGCCTCTCTAGTCGTACCGGCAGTACTAGCACATATATTCCAGCAAGTTCCACTTTGCTGATTTTACTCTGATGCTTACGGTTTTCCCCGTTATATCTACACTATGATCTGTGTAGCTGCTTTGTGTCACAGTAGCAGCAGTCCACTGTTGAAGCTAAACACTGCAATGACTTACAAAATAGGCACCAAGGCATTGAGTGCCATTCTGGATGCAATGAAACTCATACGCTTCCCACCTGTTGATTCTTGTTCAGAATATGATCCTAGTGACTATTCTAACTGAGGAGTCAAAGGCAGATGGCCTATCCTGTTCACCCATCAAGGTGCCTGGTCTAATTTGGCAATGTTTTATTGATTGCGGGTATCTTGCATATGTTGTCTTGCATTTCTTCTACTTTGTTGCACCGCCATCTTCTTAGTTTACTCATCATATATGTCGAGATGCCATGCCCATCCATTATCAATACATATTCCATCTTTCATCGTACCATGTTTTTCCACTCAAATGTTGTTCTTGTGCATCAGACATCAAAAAGGAAGAGGGTGATTGCCGAACCTGAAGGAGCACCAGCAAAGTCCTTGAAAAACGTGGTGGTGCCGGAGAAATCAGACAGCACCCCACTTATATTGGTTGTACAACCAGTGACACAAAACGTAGGACCGACTCCAGCAGACTGTACCCATACTTCACTGGCCACACCACTAGCCCCACCACACAGGATCTGCACTCCAGCAAAATGTATACCGATTTCATTTGCCATAGCACTAGCCGTACCACAGGAAAATCCCACTCCAGCAAAAAGTACAGTAAGTCCACCGGTCGAAGACCTATCCCAACTGCGGAGATGGCCAATTCCTGCATATTGGAACCCCATTCCATTTATTCCCAGTTTAAAAGACAATGCTTTCAATGTTGTTAGGGACCACGTGCATATATTCCCATCATGGGAAGATTATAGTGAATACAAACACCATTTTCACATCTTCCTGTCCAACTTACGTGTAAGTGCTATTATTCATGGTTATTATTTTCCTGTTTTCTGCTGATTGAACACATCAATGATTTACATTACATTGTTGTAACTAGGCGAGGTCAGTCTGGATAGTCATGACGAGCAAAGCTTGCTTGTGCTTTTCAAGGAAGCATTGCAGCAGTATCGGTGTTACCTGAGGAAATCACACTTTGATGGCAAGTCTATAAACGAATTTCCGGTGATGTCTCATGTGCTAAATTCAGAAGACATTGAATGGAGAAACCATGTTATGCACTGGTCTCGTTCCCAGGATGAGGTACTGTCTATGAATCACATGACAATTTAAACTTCTACTTTTCCACATGTGCCTTCGGATCTTTTTTGCAGGAAATCTGCTTGAAGAGGAATTCCGGTTTGAAAAGAACGACATGATATCACAAATATGTTGCCCGCTGCTTTGCTCTTGTTAGTACCTGCTGTCCTGTATCACTGTACTTGCATACATACCTTGTTCATTATGTGACAGCAGTATGCATGATAGCTTGCTTATCAATTGTTCGCTCCAAATTATCTGATCTGTATGAATGGTTACATTAGTGTAGAATATAGCCAATGCCAATGATTTTTTTAGCTCTGCATTGTTCTTGTAAGTACATGTTGTCCTTTATCAGTGTACTTATAATGACAGGTAGTTGTTCATGTACCATCACTCTGCAGCTTATTTTCCTTTGCCCTCCATTTTCTACACATCAGATCTATATTTACTCTTACCATAATGTTGGTACTGAAGAAGTTTAGTTGTGCATTGCTCTTGGTTGTACCTTTTGCCTGTATCGCTCCACTTACATTTATAGCTACTTGGTTATCTAGCATCACTCTTCATCTTATCTTAAATATTCTCCATTTTTCGTATATTATCACATCTATATTTAATCTTAACAAAATGTAGAATAAAGGCAATGCTTATGAAGAAGATTATGTGGTAAACTTCTTGAATTCCCCCCCCCCCATCAGCATGGACAAGGCCTTTAAAGAGCCTGTCTTCACCAATAATGTAAGATTGTCCTTCTCAAGCCTTCAAACTTTGTTGTATATATTTGGTTAGGCATGACTGCAACAGTTGTTTATTTTTGGTGTTTGCATCAAATTGCATGTTTAAAGTTTATTACGTAGTTCATAAACAAAAGTTTGTCCTTCTCAATTTAAGTTTTCAGTTGTACAACCAAGTTCCTTCTTCATACCATGTAAATTAAACTATAAAGAGCAAGTGATATTCTTTTGCACTGCATGTATGATTCTGTTCTTCATCCATAATCCAGTGGTGTGGTGAACCTACCCACTACAGCACAATGTCATATTCTGCAATGTCTTAACTATGAACAATGTCATATCATTCTACTATTATTTAAACCGTCTCTTTATTTGCCAATCTGTAATGGGATAAATTGACAGCACACTTACCATTGATACTTATGAGTTCTTGATCTGTAATCCAGTGGTGTCGTGAAGCTGCCAACTCCTTCATAATGTCATTTCCTACCATGTCTTGACCTGAACGATACCATATTGTGTTAATGCAATTTTAAACTGTGTCACTTTATTCGTCAGTTAGAAATGTGATGAATTGTCAGTACTGATATTTTTATGTGCAAAACCTGTCATCTGTCGGCTTGTTTATCTTTCAGAGTGAGGAAGATATATGTGTTGAACAAGGGATGTCCCATCATCTTGCTCAGCTGCTTGCGCTACAGCTCCCCAGCAGGGCTAACCTTTCTTGAACTCTATTGAAGTGCTATCGGTTTTGTATATTATTTTGTCGGTGTGTTTATTTGCACTAGTGGCGATCTTTGATGCCCAGTGTATGTAATCTGCTGTCTGCTTGTGCTTTATTATCATAGTGGTGAACTTTGATGCCCAGTGGATGTAATATGCCGTAATTTCTTTATTATATAGTCTGGGTTTTTTCTTATTCATGATGCTGCAGTTATTTTACTGTATATATATCCTGTCTTCGCAGTAAACCGGCCAAACCGTAAAATTACGGTACATAATCGGGCCGTCATGCAATCACAATGTATGATCCGCATCATGGGCCCCGTCATCTTGATCCATTAAAAGGCCAAAAGTAAACTGGCCCACTAGTAGATTCTGGCCTTTAATAGGCCGAGTAACCGCCGGCCCTCTTTTCGTAAGAAAACTCAATGGGCTTTTAGGAGGCTGAGAAGTAGATTGGGCCTGAAACATGCCAAACAGCTCACAGGCCGGCAGCAGCCCGAAATGGACCCCGGCCCATGATTGTGCGAATCAAATCACGGGCTTTTAACACTCCAAAATTGTCTCGGTCCTTGTTTGGCCCAATCAGATATCGGCTGCGAGCAGGCCGTATGCAAACCGGGCCGTAGTTAGGCCCAGCTATATGACGGGCTTTTAACAGGCCGAAATTAATATAGGGCCGAAATGTTAAACGGGCCCTTAACATGACGAAACTAATATCAGACCAAATTACTAAATGGGCCTTTAGCAAGTGGGCCCAAAAGCATAGCGTCTAGTTGATGGGCTGAATCTGATATGGGCCATAATTGATCCTAAAGCCTCTTAAAGGGCCGGACCTAATCTGGGCCGTAATTTGGCCCAGAACATGGTAGGCTTTTAATGGGCCAGATCTCATATGGGCCATTATTAGGCCCGGAATGTGGCAAGCCATTAATAGACCAGATCAAATATGGGCCGGCATTTGGCCCAAAACATGGTAGCCAGTTAATTGGCCGCCCTACTAGGGTCCTCAAAATCTTGTGGGCCTACAGCTGGGTCGGCCCATTAATGTCGGCGAAGTCTCGTGGGCCTTTAGCTTGGCCGGCCCATTATGATCCGCAAGAATCTTGTGGGCCTTTACCTGGGCCGTCCCATTATGGCACACAAAAATCTTGTGGGCCTTTACCTGGGCCAGCCCATTATGGCCCGCAAAATCTTGTGGGCCTTTAGCTGGGCCAACCCATTATGGTCCACAAAATCTCGTGGGCCTTTAGCTGGGCCGGCCCATTATAGTCCGCAAAATCTTGTGGGCCTTTAGTTGGGCCGGTCCATTTAAACTTGATGGGTCGTGCCATGTGTTGACGTATCATAGGCGCCTTCTGTCCAATGAGTGGATGACATCTGTCCCAACGATGAGCCGACACGCGTTTCCTCCAGCCAATGATGATTTTACACATGGAAAGTCCCCATTGGTCGGGACTGTTAACGGGTTACCGGATCCAAAACCCGATTCGATAGCTTAACAGTGTTCCGTTACGGTGGATGCCACGTGTTGGTCACCCTTGACGAAAGCACTTATGTGATGCGCCATTTATCGTCATGGAAGTGGACATCCGTGATGATAATTTTGGTAATGTCATGGAGCACTTCTACGACAACACAAGTATGACTATCTTGATTCTGTCATAAAATCGTCATGGATGTACATGCATGACAAAAAACACGACCTACTGTGACAAACATGTATCATCATGGAAGTGTATTTTTTTTGTAGTGAAATCTATCACACTCATGAAGCTTTTTACTTGGATCATCTTCGATCCCTTTGTGCTTTTGCTGAAACCCCCACTAGCTTAGTTGAGGGCAAATCTTTACATGAGAATGCTTGTTATGTGCAACACCGTATATCTGAAAAAGGGAAACTTTTACTGGATCAAATTCATCATTTGCAATGCTATGCTTGGACTTTATGTGAATTATATGATGTTACTTGTTGTTCTGAAAACCCTAAGAAACACCTTCCCTACCAATGTGAGGTTAATGATAATGGAATCGTATCTTCGTATGCTAAGGGTGTTTATAATTACTATGATGTTCAACAAATTGAAGAATTTGTTGCTTTTAAGGGTGCTTATGAAATTGCTTCTTTAATTGAAAAGTATGGTGCTACTATTTACAAATCTGAAAATTTTGCCATACTTGAATATTGTTATGATAATTATGCTTCTAATGCCTGTGTAAAACCATATATTGAGGACTCCTCCGCTGTCCAAGAAGAGAATAATATTTTGTAGGAAGCTATGGAAGAAGGAATTGATGAAACTGTGAGCTCATTGGATGAAAAAGATTATGAGGAGAGCGAAGAACAAAAGGAGGAAGAGTGGATTAGCTACCCATGCCCACCTTCTAATGAGAGTAACTCTTCAACTCATACATTGTTTAATTCCCCTTAGTGCTTACCGAAGGATGATTGCTATGATGATTGTTATGATCCCATTGATTCTCTTGAAATATCCCTTTTTGATGATGCTTGCTATGCTTGTGGCCGAGACGCCAATATGAATTATGCTTATGGAGATGAACTTCCTATAGTTCCTTATGTTAAACATGAAGTTGTTGCTATTGCACCCACGCATGATAGTCCTATTATGTTTTTCAATTCTCCCTACCACACTATATCAGAGAAGTTTGTGCTTATTAAGGATTATATTGATGCGTTGCGTTTTACTACTACACATGATGATTTTGATAGATATAATATGCATGTGCTTGCTGCTCCTACTTGCAATTATTATGAGGAACTATATCTCCACCTCTCTATGTTTCCCACACGATGTAATTGCAAGAAACTGTTTATACTATTCATTGGCCTTTATTATGTGTGCATGAATTGTTCTTTTATGACATGCCGATGCATAGGAAGAGAGCTCGACTTTGTTATTGCTTGATATATGTTACCTTGTGCTCACTACTAAATTACAAATCATTGTTAATTAAAATTGGCTTTGATATACCTTGGGATCTGGGTGGATCCATTACTTGAGCACTTTATGCCTAGCTTAATGGCTTTAAAGAAAGCGCTGCTAGGGAGACAACCCGGAAGTTTTAGAGAGTCATTTATTTCTGTTGAGTGCTTTTATATAGTTTAAAAACAAAAAAAAGCGGGGAACCTAAAACTTTTCAAAAAGGAAAATGAAAGTGAGAGAGACAAGCATTGTTGAAGTGGGAGAGCTCCTTAAACTTTGTTCATGCTCACGGAAACTTTGTGAATCTTAATTAAAGAAAATTTTCATAAAAAATAATTGTCCCCTTGTACAATTCCATTGCATTATAAAAATAGTGTGCCAAGGTTTGCCTTTAGGATGTTTACAATGCTTGTTGGTTTGTACGATGCAGGACAGAAACTTTGTCTGTAGTGCGCGATTTTACCTTTTTTGCTGGAACGCCAAACGGTTCTGATTCTTTTTGAGATGTCTTGGTGTACAAATTGTTTATTTTTCCTAATTTTTGTAGAAATTTTGGGGTAAGAGAAGTATGGTGAATGTTCAGATTGCTACAGACTGTTATGTTTTTGACAGATTCTGTTTTTGATGCATAGTTTGCTTGTTTTGATGAATACATCAATTTCTATCAGTGGATTAAGGCATGAAAAAGCTATGCTAAAGTAGACACAATGAAAAAACAAAATATGAATTGGTTTGCTACAGTACTTAGAGTAGTGATTTGCTTTATTATACTAACGGATCTTACCGAGTTTTCTGTTGAAGTTTTGTGTGGATGAAGTGTTTGATCGAGAAGGTTTCGATATGAGGAAAAGGAAGAGAGGCAACAACTCAAGCTTGGGGATGCCCAAGGCACCCCAAGTAAATATTCAAGGAGACTCAAGCGTCTAATCTTGGGGATGCCCCGGAAGGCATCCCCTCTTTCTTCAACAAGTATCGGTATGTTTTCGTATTCGTTTCGTTCATGCGATATGTGCAAGTCTTGGAGCGTCTTTTGCATTTAGTTTTTACTTTTGTTTTATGCACCATGCTGGTATGAGATAGTCATTGGTTGATTTATAGAATGTTCATTGCACTTCACTTATATTCTTTGAGTATGGATTTATAGAATGCTTCATGTGCTTCACTTATATCATTTGAAGTTTGGATTGCCTGTTTCTTTTCACATAGAGAACCGCCATTTGTAGAATGCTCTTTTGCGTCACTCATACTTGTTATAGCATGGGCATATCTTTTGTAGAAAGAATTAAACTCTCTTGCTTCACTTATATCTATTTAGAGAGATGACAAGAATTGGTCATTCACATGGTTAGTCATAAAATCCTACATAAAACTTGTAGATCACTAATATGATATGTTTGATTCCTTGCAATAGTTTTGCGATATAAAGGTGGTGATATTAGAGTCGTGCTAGTGGGGCAATTGTGAAATTGATAAATACTTGTGTTGAGGTTTGCAAGTCCCGTAGCATCCACGTATGTAACCGTTGTGTGACAAATTTGAAGCATGGGGTGTTCTTTGATTGCCTTCCTTATGAGTGGAGGTCGGGATCGCGCGATGGCTAACTCCTACCAACCCTTCCCCTAGGAGCATGCGTACTAGTACTTTGCATCGAGGGCAAGTAGACTTTTTAAATAAGTATATGAGATCTTTATGACTAATGTGAGTCCATGGATTATACGCACTCTTACCTTTCCGCAATTTGCTAGCCTCTACGGTACCGTGCATTGCCCTTTCTCACCTCGAGAGATGGTGCAAACTTCGCCCATGCATCCAAACCCCGTGATACGATACGCTCTATCACACATAAGCCTCATTATATCTTCCTCAAAACAGCCACCATACCTACCTATTATGGCATTTCCATAGCCATTCTGAGATATATTGCCATGCAACTTCCACCATCATCATATACATGACTTGAGCATTCATTGTCATATTGCTTTGCATGATCGTAAGATAGCTAGCATGATGTTTTCATGGCTTGTCCGTTTTTTGATGTCACTGCTATGCTAGATCATCGCACATCCCGGTACACCGCCGGAAGCATTCATATAGAGTCATATCTTTGTTAGAGATATCGAGTTGCAATATTGAGTTGTAAGTAAATAAAAGTGTGATGATCATCATTATTAGAGCATTGCCCCAGTGAGGGAAGGATGATGGAGACTATGACTCCCCCACAAGTCGGGATGAGACTCCGGAATTTATGAAAAATAAAAGAGGCCAAAGAAGCCCAAATAAAAAAAGAGGCCAAAGAAGCCAACCAAAAAAATAAAAAATAAAGAAAGAAAATAAAAAAATGAGAGAAAAAGAGAGAAAGGGCAATGTTACTATCCTTTTACCACACTTGTGCTTCAGAGTAGCACCATGTTCTTCATATAGAGAGTCTCTTGAGTTATCGCTTTCATATACTAGTGGGAATTTTCATTATAGAACTTGGCTTGTATATTCCGATGATGGGCTTCCTCAAACGCCCAAGGTCTTCATGATCAAGCAAGTTGGATGCATACCCACTTAGTTCCCAGTTTGCGCTTTCATACACTTATAGCTCTTAGTGCATCCGTTGCATGGCAATCCCTACTCCTCGCATTGGCATCCATTGATGGGCATCTCCATAGCCCGTTGATTAGCCGCATCGATGTGAGACTTTCTCCCTTTTTGTCTTCTCCACATAAACCTCCATCATCATACTCTACTCCACCCATAGTGGTATGTCCATGGCTTGCGCTCATGTATTGCGTGAGAGTTGAAAAAGCTGAAGCGCGTTAAAATGTATGAACCAATTGCTTGGCTGAAACCGGGGTTACGCATGATAGGAGCATTTTGTGTGACGAAAATGAAGCATGGCCAAACTATATGATTTTTTAGGGATAAGCTTTCTTTGGTTATGTTATTTTGATAAGACATAATTGCTTTATTAGTATGCTTTAAGTATTATTGTTTTTATGTCAAACTAGTTGACCAGTTGCGCCAAATGGCGCAGAGACCTGCTGAAGACATGTTGTCGACAAAAATAGTTTCATGCTGCAAGAACCTTCAACTAAATCATGCTTTTTTAACATGTTTATTAAGTTGTTAAATAATAGTCTGGGAAAAGGGAAACTTTGCATAATATGAATATGTTCAGTTTGAAAATATGGCCACTACGATGAGAGAGTAAAGTTGGCATGGTTGTATTTTTTAGCAAATTTGAAAACATGGTTATCATGATGAGAAACCTGGCCGGGCATCTTTTTCCTGCAAAATGGAGGGAAAAAGATAAGAAACATAAGAAAAAAACATGTCTTGTTGTGCATATACGGAGATATAGGGATCAGGAGGTATTAGGATAGCCCATACCTGCAAAAAAAGAGGGAAGAAGATAAGAAACCTAAGAAAAAAAATGTCTTTGTTGTGCATATACGGAGATATAGGGACCAGGAGGTATTAGATAGCCCATATGTTATTCAGCCCAGCCCACATAGAGCGATGCCTGTGGCCCGTGAGGAGCTGAATATGAAGCGACAGAGGGCAGATCCAGTAGAGACTGTCTATCCCCTTTCTTTCTTTCTCGGTTCCTTAGTTAGGTGACAGAGGCGTTTCCTCAGCCGCCGACTAGTGTGATTTATTATCCGTCGCGCCAAATGGTGCAGAGACCCGCTAAAGCCATGTTGTCGATGAAAATAGTTTCATTTTGCAAGGACATATTCGGTACTCGTTGTAGAAAGCCCATATATTAAACCATACTCTTTTGAAAATGTCTATCACATTGTGAAATCCAAGTTTGGAAAAAAATGTGTGCAACTGTTGCACCAAAAATATATATTTTATAACACTGCTCATTGCGCTGAATGGCACCGAGTCCCATTTAAAACCATGTACTTGCTAAAAATATTTGAATTTTTTTAGTAACTTTGTTTGAGCAAGTACATACGGTAAGAACTTAGTAAAAGTTCAATTGATTGTCTGTTTAAGCTCACATAAAATGCAAGATGACAACAACAGAGCACAATTGTATCATGTGCAACAGCAGCCAAAATTAGTTAGCTAATAAACTATCTGAAGGGAACCAACCATTTTAGAGTAGTTTATTCCACATCTCATTCTCCTCCAAAATGTGCCCAAGTGGTCATCAACGAAAATACAATTGTTTTGATACAACAACGGTAAGAGAAATGAGTAACCATCAGAGAAACAAAACGTTTAAATTAGTTTTTCCTAACCATAGAGGAGAGTTGCATGTTAACTTTATAAAAAACGTCAAGGAACAGCATGTTGACATACTCATCCTACTCTCCGTTCTTGTCATCAGTCCCGACAATCAGCTCCTGACCAATACCTTAAGCAACAACCACAACAATGCCCCTTCTTTATCCTTGCATATACAGGAACTCAATCAGGTCAAGAAGATATGAATCAACTCTCAAGATCAAGTGAGATGGGTGCCTTCCCTGTCTACTACTGCCAGGCTCAACAAGAACTCCACATATCAAGCACATGTCGCCTTTCCACAACATGACGACACTCTTCATTGCCTGAGAAGAATAAAACAGGGAGCTCACTTTGATGAGTTGGAATTAGATGCACTCGTTGTAGCTCGACCAAGCTGCGCCCATGGTGTGGACCGGCAGCGGGACCGATGCTCCCGCTGCCTATAGTCTGTTGCGGGTTAGAAGACGTACCCAGCCTCCTCGTAGGTTAGAATATAGTTTTATTCTAGATCATTATCAGTCTCGTAAACTTTTCAGCAGATGATGATGCAATCAAAACAATTCCAAAATAAATGATATACTGATGAGAAAAGGTTAGGATTCTGATAGAAATAGCCAGCCTTCTACTGGCTATATTGGCGAAGTTATTTTCTGTTATTGTATAAGAACAACAAGATTTATAGGGTGAAATCAGGTCATGAACATGCTACAACTTTTGTAAAGGGAAAAAGGTTCACCAAAGAGCAAAAGAAGCATCCAATTGGATCCATTACATTACCCTCTGCTTGATTTTCTGACAAGCAGCAGGATCCTTTTTAAATAAGCTCGTAAGAAACCAGGATGACATCCTTCAAAGGCCTAGGTGTTTCTTCGACTTTTCCAGCCAGGAACATGCAAACAGTAGCGATTGTCTGTATAGATGTTAGATTCAGACTTCATTTACCCGTTCGCCATGAAAAAATAAGAATAACTGCATAACAAATTGTATAGAATACTAATATTCTGTCAAGACATATAGAGGAAAATCACACCATTACCACTTCTGCTGCAGATAAGAACACAAGAAATCACATGCACTCCTATTTCAGTAAACACGCTTGGTACTACTTCATGGATAGGGTGATTTTCAAATGCTTTCACGTTCAATAATTTAAGAGTAACTGGGCCTAAATCAACTCTGCTGGGTGTTTGAGAGCTGTACCAGCCAAAATATTCATGATAAACCCTTAACCCCGCATAATTGATCAAATGGTGTGCCCACCTGTGAACTGCTATTTAGTAACAAGGTCTCAGGCTCTTCTAATCTAAAATCCCCACATCGCACCAAGAGGATGTACATTTGTGCATCTTATCCTCATAGAAAATACCTACTTTTTATAACCACCCCCTGTAGTTCACAAAAGTACAAGTTATTTTAACATCTTCAGAGTCAGATGCTAGCTTCAGCGCCAACTTCTATTGGACTGGAGAAGTACAAAGTGTATTATTAGCTATTAATGCCTCTGTATGGAGAGAACAATCACCAAACTGGAAAACCATGGAGATAGAAACTATTTGTTATTTTTATTCAAACTAAACTATGAGGCAAAAAACAGAATATTATAAACTCAAATAAAGTATCTACATGTTATAAAGTTAGAAGCTGCACTTCAACAAATATTTAAAAATTGGACTATAGTTAGTCATTGACTAACACTTACTCGTCTATCATTTGTTGCATGAGATTGACGAAGGTAAAAACGGTGACAGAACACAATAGATATAGCAATTGTCACGTGTGGCCTACATACAAAGAAACAATTCAGCATAAGTTGACAGTATAATTCCAGCAAGAGTTGTGGCATTATCTCCACGTGTAATAAAAACTAAAGATATGAGCACATCAATTTTTATCACAATTGCAAACTATTAAAGATGTGATGCGTACCATGGAAGCCTTCAAGGGGCCAAAAGAAAAAATGCATACAAACATGCATTGCCCAAAACAATTCTAAAATGCCAAACCACCATCATACAGGGCATATTTTCAGTATATCTTAACATTTCATATGATATGGTAATTTATCGTATTTATGGAGAAAAAAACCAACCAGCAGTTCATTCAGAAAAAATGTGCTTGCCATAAGAGTGCTCCATAAAGAAGTAAAATATTATCTTATCAGACAAACAATTAAATATCTCTGGACCAAATATATGCTGGTGTAAAACAAAAACACATCAGGACTAACCACTGTATGAGTGAAAAAACAAAACTGCAGTACTTACTTACGAAGCCTTTTATCCCAAACAAGTTGGGGTAGGCTAGATATGAAACCCTTTCACGAGGACTTCCCAGGAGGTCACCCATCCTAGTACTACTCTCGCCCAAATGGGTTTCATACCCAAAAGACTGGCTAGTTTTTACGTTGGCTCGCCAAGCCTATCACAACCCTTAGATATGAAACCCTTTCACGAGGACTTCCTAGGAGGTCACCCATCCTAGTACTATTCTCGCTCAAATGGGTTTCATACCTATGGGACTGGCTAGTTTTTACGTTGGCTCGCCAAGCCTATCACAACCCTCCTCCTTTACCCGGGCTTGGGACCGGCTATGCCTAGAAAACTGCAGTAATAAGAAAAAACAAACTGCAGTAATAAGATAAACAAATACAGCTATGTATGGATTAACAACACTAACCACTGTATGTTTGAGTGAAAAAACAAAACTGCAGTAATAAGATAAAAAATGTTCTCAAGGTCACAGCAACGCATATTTTAACCAACAAAGATCAACAAGAACCCGTAATGTGACATATTGGCAACAACGATTGCAATAATTTATAATCATCTGGCTTCTCAATAAGGGATGCAAGCAAGGAATTAATTTGTAGATAATGGAGTTGGATACCTCCAAATTTATACAAAATGTCACAGGTGCACACGGAACCCCGAAGACCTGTGGCGGCAGTCATCCGATAAATCATCTTCCGTTGGCCTGAAGCCTACCTCATACAACAGATCCGACCAACCTATAATTAAGTATGTAAGATACTGAAAAAGTAAGGCAAACACTAGTGGAAGAAGTTGAGTTATGTACAAATTCATTCAATGAGTTAGTACTATGTCGACCATGAAGTCTATGTGATCCGAAGGATAGCTTTGGCCGCTTTGTTCAGATTATCATAAGAGGGATGTTCAAACAAGTGGCAGAGACAGGGATTCAGTGCTAATTGGCTCATGAACTGAGCAAAATTAATGGTTATTTGTTGTTAAAGTCAGCACTCGGCCCCACCGAGGACTCCCTGGCCGGCCAAGTTACACCGCTCTCTCGGCGTCGCCGCTGCGAAGTAGGCTCCCGGCCGGCGGCAAAGACGCCGAGGTAAGCCAACTGCCAACCAACTGCACTTGCATAGTACGACCATGCCCTCTTTGTGTTGTTCGTACGATGTGGGTGCTAATATTAAATTACTGAATTGAACTGAACTAAAGCCTGACATGTTCTTTGTATCGACGAGCTCGACATTTAATTAAGCATCCCACAAAGCATTGGCATCTTAAGATTCGATTACCAGTGCTAGCCAAGGGAAATTATTTGATTTGATGTTGCTTCTAGTGACAAAACAAAACATGGCCTATGGCCACCTTGTTGTTAGACTGGATGCTACCTCAGGAAAGGCACAAATATCAACAGAAAGAACCTATCAATCTTATTTATGTACCACCATGGGGATACTATTGAAGGAAATGATGCACATTTTTGTATTTCTTAGCGACCACCGACCCTGAGGCCTAAACAATGAACCAAATTTGGCATCTTGAGTTGCTCATTTTGTATACCTTCACCGACTGCCATTACCAACTATCATTAGTGAATATCAGCAAGGATCGTAAATTTACTATTTAATACTAACATTCTCATGGTGAGAGGAGACACTATGTTCCATGTTTCTACAGGTTACATATGTCTGAACAATTTTAATCTTATGCTCTACCAACCCTAATTCAACATTTGGTCTTAATGCTACTTAAAGAAAGCCAGCTCCTTTGCACATGTTTTGAGTGATATAAGCTCATTCAATGCCACTGGGGTATATAAGCTCCTTCAGTGACCAACCTGTATTTAACTCCAGGTTGAGGAAACCACATGCATATAAGAAAAATGGATGTTGGCATGAGAATAAGATGTAAAACATGAATGACCGAATATATAGAGTGCATCTGCATTTCCTGTGGTGTACTTAGTACCTGCTGAGCCTCTAAGGTTGGAAACTGCCAATTGTGCAAACATAAGGCAGGATTTTGGTAATATCCATAGGATCTCAAATGAACGTGAGCTCACCACAAAAAGAAGGAACTCCTATCCGGTGCTTAATACCAGACTGTAAAGCCCACTCCTTGTACAACACGTCTATTTCTTCCAGTGTCTCGATGTGTTTGATGACAAAATTAAAGAGAGAAATAAAAAATTACTATAAAACTAAAATAGTTTATACAGAGTACAACGCGTATAGTTAATCTGGCCTAAAATTATTTTCTAATCACACTTATTAGGCAAGGAAATAAAATTTCATAGTGACCTAAACTGAAGATATGGTTGTGACTGCATAGATCTAAACTAAATCATGACATGATTTTTTTGAACAAAGCACAAACAAAAAATATATTAGCGTATAATATCACAAAACCTCAAATTTATTCACTCCTGCGAGCAACTATGTGAACATGTCCATCCCACCCATTGTATGGTGTTCACTTTCGTTTTGCTCCTGCTTCTTTTTGCTTTTACGAAAAAGAGGGGAGAACTCAAAGAAGGAAAGGTGTCTGCACGCGCCGATGAATCGGGGCCGAAGGGAGGAGGCGGCATGGGGAGAGAAAGAACGGGTGAATCACCGGAAACTGTATGGGCCAAAATTAATCTTCAGAGAACATAGGAAATACTAAATAAGCAAAAGGATAATCCCTGGAAATGCAATACATGTTGCAAAACAGTCAAGATCGTCTGTAAAAATATTACAAAATACACATCTTACCCTTCTGCTTGCACTCCTCGACGGCCTGCTCCTTCTCCCTGTCATTGGCCACCTCCCCTCTCCTACAGCCACACCCCAGATCCAGAACATTAAAATGATCAGCAGACCAAGCACCATGATAGCACCCACATAAACGATAATACACGTGTACCTAGGAAATAGAGCAGCTAACCTTAACGAGAAGAACAAAGATGCAACAGATCGTAGAACCTGCAAAACAAATGGGAACGATTTGGTCAGAGCACAACCATGGCACGGTACATAGAAGCAAAAGAACACTGCACAAATAAGAAGTTAGATTCTCGCACAAGAGAGGGATTTCATCGCCTCCAGCTTGAGCTTGCATGCGGGCTGCCTTACATTGCGTCCGACTCAAAGGCAAGGTGAGGAGGCATGGGAGGGGGAGCAAAAGGGATGGGAGGAAGACCTGCGAGGGCGATGACGTCGTCCTTGCCTACCTTGTAGGAGAGGACGCTTCTGGAAACACATGCTTGCACTCACCGGCACTCGCTGTTGCCCAACCGATACAATTAAAATGTAGAATAATTGGGAACAATCACTCGGAGCAACTGCTATCTGTTCAAAGGTTCATGGTATAAGTCCATCCATAAAAGGGTGTGAGCCCCTCAATATGCCAACTAAATATTGTGTCCAGTGAGTGAACTATTAACTCTCTATCATGATACTCATAGTGATACTGAAGAAATAAAAAGGCCTCAATTGCATAACTAATAGGAGAAAATCTGATGCATAAGTATAGAAATGTGATATAAATATGGCCTTGGCTAAAAAAGGAATCAACTGGCCCGGAATATAAGGTCGTTAGATAAACACCTGCAAGTAATTAATTGATCAAAATTAGATGGGAACAATCACTCTGAGCAACTAACAATAATAAACATCACCAACTCAGTTCTCTAAAGAACAAGAAGCCTGTCTATAGACATACCAATGAGAAAATGATGTGCAAACCATGGCATGGATACACACAAAAAAATGAAGATAAAGCATCTGAAGGAAAAGAATACCATGATGTCACAGTTTGCCATATGTGTCCTCCAAATGAACAGAACTGCAGCTGCTAGCACCCTGTAAAGAGAATAGATCGATCCGACCTAGATGTAAGCACATGTGACACACACACAAGAAGATATGAGAATGAAAGCATGGAGAAATCGCCAACCTGTCAGACCAAAGCGACAAGTGGTAAACCGAAGATTAGCACCTGCAAATACCTGACCCAAGCATCAGAGTAGGCAACTTAGTCAAATAACAAAAAAAACGAAAAGGGAATCAAGGGAATAAGCAGAGCAACGTGGGAGGAGAAGGGTGGGGTTGTGGCCCACGCAGGAGCATGGTGGCTAGGGTTTCTACCTACTGCTGGCCAGCGCTGTTCGGTAAGACCCATCGTGTAGCCCGACATAGGAGGGCCGCGACTTGCAGACCAGGCTGTCATTGATGACGAGCGCCGCAGGAGGACAAACTCCTCATCCCAGCTAGAAATTCGGCCGCTGACCAGATCCGGGGGAGAGACGGCAGGCCGGCTTGGCTGCCTCCCGCCACTGGCCTCCTGGCCGTCCCCAGCTCCTCCCCCCCAGCGAGAAAACCCAACCTCCCCAATGCAGCTGTGACAGGGGAAGGGATGGTGAAGGAGGAGGAGGAGGAGGCGACGGAGCCCGCTCGGGGTGGAGCACGGGAGAATGGAGGCGGCCGTGGGATTGGGGAAAGGGGTCTAGGGTTCCACGACTGGAAGCACGCCGCGCGCGAGGAGAGGATTGGCCAAAATCCATTCGCACCTGCGCGACGTTTCACCCAGTCGATAGATGCTAGAAACGAGCCCTCCAGTCATACTCTAAAAAAACATACCGACAGGTAAATATTAGATTTACGTGAAGATCTGACGGCCCAGGCTCAGAACGAGGACGATCCGACGGTCGCGAATGCATGACATCGAGGGATCACCGTGGGAGCGAGTTGGCTAGCCTCTGTATTGTTTGAAATGATAGACTATTGCTTTGAATCACTCGTGTCTTAATATTCATGCCATGATTAGACATATGATCAAGATTATGCTAGGTAGCATTCCACATTAAAAATTATCTTTTTTATCATTTACCTACTCGAGGAGGAGCAGGAATTTAGCTTGGGGATGCTAATAGGTCTACATCATGTCTATAATTTTTGATTGTTCCATGCCAATATTATTCAACTTTCATATACTTTTGGCAACTTTTTATATTATTTTTTGCACTAACATATTGATCCAGTGCCCAGTGTCAGTTCCTGTTTGTTGCACGATTTATGGTTCGCAGAAACCCAATATCAAACGGAGTCCAAACGGGATAAAAACGGACGGAGAATTTGTCGGTGGGAAACGACACCTATGGCATTACTGGAATCCCTACTACGGTTGCGGGTCACGGAGATCGTGAGAAGAGCGGGACTAGCAGACAGCACAAAGGGGATTTACCCAGGTTCGGGCCGCAAAGATGCGTAAAACCCTATGATCCTGCTTTGGTGGATGTATTTAGTGTTCTTAAGCTCTAAACTAGCTCTGGGTGCTTCTAGGTTCGAAAGAGCCGAATCCGTCTCCAGTGCGCTATGGGCCTCCTTTTATAGGCGAAAGGGGCTGCCACAATGGTACACAAGAGGTGGAAAGTGCTACAGCGTTGTGAGCTTATCGCTGGTATTACAAGACAAAGCACATTTAATGCGAGGCTTAGGTGTCCCTTCACTTTATCGAGGACGGGGGCGAGGCCCATCCCATCTGTCGCCGCTCCTCCTTGCTTTGATACGCGCCCTAGCCAGCGATGCATGCGGTGCCATGTAGGCAGGCAAGCAGTTGAGGTGGCGCAGTGGTGGAGCCTCCACGAAGGGATGCATGTTGCCACCAAAGTGCCTGCCCAACTGGTTGGGTCGGCAGCTTCATGCGAACAACGGCAGAGACTTGGTTGGCGCGGGCCTGGCAGTGGCCCCGCGGTTGCCTCTGGCGAGGGTCTTGTCGGTGGCCCGGCAAGGGTCTTGTCGGGTGGTCCGGCAAGGGTCTTTCCGTGGCGCGCTGGTGTCCCCGGCAAGGATCTTGCCGGGGGTCTTTTGGGTTTCTTCGGTGAGGATGGTTGCCTTCCTATTCTCATTTGAACTTGACTATTCTTTGTCTTCACAAAGATCTGCATGCCACCACGGAGGTGCCTCCCGAGCCTTGTCCCAATGAGTTTGTTTAGCGTTGGTGGGCTCAAAGGTGGCTCACTCAGCTGGTGTGGGTGAGCTTTCCCAGCAAGGGTCTTGCTGAGGCCGCTGAGGTTGCCCCGGCAAGGGTCCTTGCCGGGGAAACCTGCTTCGTCCATTCGATCTTTGTGGCCTTGGTCCTTGTCGTTGCTTTGTTTGTCTTGTGCCTTCGGCTTCTCTCCGGCTTCCCTTTCCTGCCCTGTTATGCGTGGCCGAGGCGGGTGGCTCTGACTGTCCGTGCACGAGTAAAGGGGTCAAAAGGAGAGCCCCTACCTTTGTACACCGACAGGAGCCCCCGGGCCTGGGCCAACATAAGCGTAGCACGTTGTTGGGCCAGGTCCAGAACGGTGCGCGGGCAGTTGGGGCGGATTTTACCGCGTTAACTGTCCCGTCCGTTGCGCTTCCCCATGACCCGCATTGAACACGCGACGTGGGGGTCGTGCGCGCGCATGACGGAAGCATGCTGGCGTCACCTTGTGGTGGACAGTAAAGAGGCGGCTTGCGTGTCTTTTCGAGACCGCAGGGCCGCCTCTCATTTATTGCCCTCGCTTGGGAACCGTCGCTCCACGCGTCCCACCGTGCCCGCCCCTTGCGCCACGTTCGCTGCATGCATAATGCAGAGCGAATGACAGGCGTGCGGGATGTGGGAAGTCGCGCGCGCGGGTCAATTCCCACGCGCCTTCAATGGAGCGGTCAGGGCGGTCGACGGCCCCGCTTGCTGTCACTTCACCGGGCCAGATTGGCCGAGAGGGGGCGGCCGAGCCTCGCCCCCGCCTCTTTATAAAGAGGGGAGCGGTAGGAACGGTGCCCCTCAATCCTACGCCATCTGCCTCTCCCTACTTCTGCTTCCTCCTTTCTTCTGCCATGGCGAGGGTGCGTGGCGATGCTTCATCGATGGTGGCGAGGGTCTCGGCTCGACAATGCATCGCTCCTCCCCTGGAGCTCATGGTGGCGGAGCCGCCTCTCAAAGGGAGGGGGAGGGGGCGAGGTCGAGGCCGCCGTGGCGCTCGAGGAGAGCAGGACGGGGCGGCAGATCGGCTTCGCCTCCGCCAGCGTCCCCTCCTCCGGTGGAGGGCCATCTTGGGGACAACCCTTGCGAGTTCTTCGTCATGCTGCGCCAGCCACCGTGCCGTCGTCTTTGCCTCCCGACTCCATTTGCGTGAGATATGAAGCTGGATCCGCCGCGGTCATTGCGGCTTCATACGAGGGGTTGCGGGAATAGCGGCACATGGGCCGATGTCGAGTTCCCCGCCCCTCACATCATGTATCTCTGCCGAGGGTGGAAGACCTTTGCCAGCATCCACAACTTGACGGTGGGGCTCCTTCTCTTCTTCAAATTAATGGAGAGCGGCCTGCTCTCCGTCAAGGTCTTTGGAGATCTTGGAACTCGCTTGAAGTGCTGCGTGGAGAGCTCCTCCGACAACGGGAACACTTCCTCGAGCGGGAGTGATGAGGAGGACAGCGGGGCAGATGACGCGGACGAGTCCTACTAGGCGTCAGACGCCTCGTGCCCGGGCGGGTGCGGCAGCAGCAGCATCTGCACCTGGTCGTTCCTCTGGCGGGACCCGTCGGGGGAGGGGCCAGCTCCTTGGACTTCTCGGGGCCGCCTCCTTGGGCGGCTGGCGAATGGAAGCCGGGGAAGGCGAAGAAGGTGGGTGGCAGGCCGTCAAGCCGGAGTACGCAGACATCGACGCCTTCGTTGACGGACCGCTGCCACATATTCCAGCTCTTTCCCTGGTGCCGCCACCGCCGACCCTCTCCTAGGCGACTGCCTGCAGGTTCTCTTGGTGTCTTCTGCTGCTCGTACCTTGCCTAGGCGCCCCTTTTGCCCTTCTACTTTCTTGTTCCATTTCCTGAGGAGAGGGACAAGAAAGGGATTATGGGCACCTTATTTCTTTTTAGTCTTGTAAGCCTTCGGGCCTTTGTTAACTTTGGAACTTGTATTCCCCTTACTCATGTTTTTCATTTCGTATGAACTGTTGTACGGGATGTTTTTTAATGAAAAAGGGATGTTTGTCGGGATTTTCATTCGCCGGTGGAACCCACAACATGGAGTGAATCCTTGTTATTTTTTAAGATAAATGTTTTTCGCCCGGCAACAGGCCTTGCCGTATCCCCACTTCGCTCGACCTTTCTCACGCCCTTGGCGGAGGCAGCGATGAGGTGGGCTTAGGCTCCTTGTTCCTCTTCTTTGTTGCCGTGACTTCGACCAAATTCAGACCCAGGGGATACTCCTCGAGTGCCGAAAAAGGGGAGCACGGTAGCTCAGAGATAGAACGGGGTTTCACGTATCCCAATCCATACCGAAATGCATGATAGGCGATAGAGAACTTATCTGGATCTGCAGCCCCCGGCAACCTCGTCTTGCCGCGGATGAATCCTTGTCCTCGCAGCCCCCGGCAACTTTTGCTTGCCGGGGCTCGGATGCCGGTCCGTCCCCTTTCTACCAGAATAGCTCGGCAAGAATACTTATGTGCCCTGCAAACCAAAGAAGACAGAGAAGAACAAAGAGACACGCACTCGACCTCTAAGCTAGGGGTTAGCCGCCGCCAAGCACTATCAACCCTAACCAGGGAAGAGACTCAACCTAGCATGCATGCTATAACTTAGGGCGCCATCGCTTCGTTTATTTATGCTCAGGATCTACGCCTAGCTTTGTACAAAGGGTTACATGCCTTGCCGGCAAGGCTTGTACAAAAGGGTGGCTTGTCGAGAGGCCCGGCAGCCGCGCCTTGTGGGTAAAACTTACGGAGATGCTCGATGTTCCAGGAGTTGCTCACTGGAATGGCATCTTCGTTCTCCAACCGGACTACGCCGGGCCTGGTGACTCGTGTTACTCGATAAGGGCCTTCCCACTTCGGCATCAACTTGTTGAAGTTCTTGGCCGACTGAACATGCCAAAGAACAAGGTCGCCTTCCTCAAAGCTCCGGGCATGAACCTTGCGGCTATGGTAGCGGCGCAAGGCTTGCTGGTAGCGTGCTGCTCTCACAGCCGCCCGGAGACGATCTTCCTCAAGGAGCGTCGCGTCATCTTGCCGCAGTCGCTCTTGCTCAAGCTCATCATAAGCGAGCACTTGAGGTGACCCATATATGAGTTATGTGGGGAGAACTGCTTCTACCCCGTAAACCAGGGCAAAGGGTGTCTCGCCGGTGGCTCGATTTGGCGTCGTTCTGACCGACCAAAGAACCGCCGGCAACTCATCAATCCAGCGCCGTGCAATATTGCACAGCCTGTCAAAAGTCTTTGTTCTTAAGCCTCGCAGGACTTCAGCATTTTCTCTCTCCGCTTGGCCGTTGCTCCGTGGATGTGCCACGGAAGCAAAACAGACCAAGCTGCCGAGATCCTCAATGTACTACATGAAGGTATGGCTTGTGAACTGTGTGCAATTGTCGGTGATGATCCTGTTGGGCACCCCAAAACGTCACACTAGTCCCTTGAAGAACTTGATGGTTGACTGCGCTATCACCTTCCTCACTGGTTCCACCTCTGGCCACTTTGTGAACATGTCGATTGCGACGTACAAGTACTCAAAGCCCCCGACAACACGGGGGAAAGGGCCCAATATGTTGAGCCCCCAAACTGAAAAGGGCCAGGAGAGAGGGATAGTTTGAAGGGCTTGAGTTGGTTGATGGAGCTTATTCGAATGGAAATGGCACGCTTCACACTTGGTTACTAGTGTTGTCGCATCCTGGAGGGCGGTGGGCCAGAAGAAACCTTGCCGGAAAGCCTTGCCGGCAAGGGCCCTCGACCCTATGTGGGAGCCACATATGCCTCCATGTATCTATGCCAACAACTTTAGTCCTTCCTCCCGGGAGATGCACTTCAATTTCACCCCATTCGGTCTTTTTCTTTACAATACGTTATCGACGAATTGGTACAGAGCAGACCGGCGGGCTACTCTTTCTGCCTCTTCCTGCTCCTCAGGAAGCTCTCCTTTTTGAAGGAATCGGACGGTGGGCTGCGCCCATGCCGGAGCTTGTGGCTCGACGACAAGGACCAAAGGCGTCTCTTTTGCCGCGAGAGTGGCCGCCTCCACGGCCATGACCTGAGGTCCTACCGGAGTCGGTTGCCCCGCTGCAGGATCAGTATCCACGGCAACATCTTCGCCGGCGGCTCCGGGGAGCTCGGTTGGGAAGTACTTGCCGGGGCCTAGCTTCCTTCGCTTGTTCTGCCCGGTCGACGGCTCAACGGATGGTTGAGTTAACTGAAGCACAAAAGTACCTGGTTCCATGGGTAGCTTGAGGGCAGTGTGCTTTGACAGGTAGTCGGCGATGTCGTTCTCAGCCCGAGGGACGTGCTCCGCTTGTATACCGTCAAAGCGCTCCTCTAGTTTCCTCAGCTCATCTATGTAAGCTTTGTTAATCTTTGTTGATCTGCCTGACGACGAGCTGTGAGTCGCCCCTGACGATGAGCTTTTTAACTCTGAGGTCTGCCGCGATCCTGAGACCGGCAAGCAAGCCCTCATACTCGACGGTGTTGTTGGTTGACATCTCCCGGGGGAAGTGCATCTGGATGACATACTTGAGGTGCTCTCCGGTGGGTGCAACAAGCATCACACCAGCTCCGGCGCCTTGCAGCGAGAAGGCACCATCAAAGTACATGATCCAGTTGCGGCTCGTTTCCTTGCCGGGGAGAGTGGTCTCCTGTACCTCTTCGTCGGGCGTCGAGGTCCATTCTGCCACAAAATCCGCCAAGACTCTGCTCTGAATCGTCGAGGTACTTTCAAACTTCAAACTGAAACTTGACAGCTCCAGGGCCCATTCCACGATCCTCCCCATTGCATCTGGGTTATGTAGTATCCGTTGCAATGGGAGGCGGGTGACCACCGTGATCTCGTGTGCTTGGAAGTAATGGCGCAGCTTCCTCGAAGCCATAAGGAGGCCGAAGATCAGCTTTTGCACACCTGAATACCTCGACCTAGCTCCCTGCAAGAGGTAGCTGACGAAGTAAACCGGGTGTTGCACCATCTTCTTCCTTTGCGACAATTCACCTGACCACGCGGGTCCTGTCGTACTGGCGCCAGTCTTGCCGGGACCGAGCCTTGCCGGGGACTCAGTCTTGCCGGGACCGAGCCCTGCCGGGGAGTGTTCTGGTCTGCCAACCGTTGACTCTGCTGCTGTCGCTGTCTCCTCCTCGACATCTCTCTACGCCACTAGTGTGGCGCTAACCACCTGATTTGTTGCCTCTAGATAAAGCAGCAACGGCTCCTGTGGTTTGGGCGCAACCAGCACTGGGGTTGAGGAGAGGTATTTCTTCAAATCTTGCAGCGCTGCCTTGGCTTCTGGGTCCACTCCACTAGCCTTGCCTTCTTCAAGATCTTGAAAAAAGGAAGGGCACGCTCCGCGGACTTGGAGATGAACCAGCTCATGGCAGCAACGTAGCCAGTGAGCCGACACACGTCCTTCATCCGCTTGGGCGCCTCAGTCTGCTCGATGGCCTTGATCTTATCTGGGTTTGCTTCAATCCCGCGCTGGGACACAAAGAACCCGAGAAGCTTGCCAGACGGGACGCCGAAGACACACTTCTCAGGGTTCAATTTGAGGTTGATCTTGCGCAGGGTTGCAAATGTTTCCTCCAGATCTTGCACAAGGGTTGCTTTGTCCTTGGTTTTGACCACTATGTCATCCATATAAGCTTCCATATTTCTATGCAGTTGGAGCTCAAAACCAATTTGGACCGCTCTTGCAAAGGTTGAGCCAGCACTCTTCAACCTGAAAGGCATCCGTAAAAAGCAATACGTACCACATGGGGTGATGAATGCTGTCTTCTCCTCGTCCTCTTCCTTCATGAAGATCTGGTGGTATCCCGAGTAGGCGTCGAGGAATGATAAAGGGTCACACCCGACCGTGGAGTCAACAATCTGGTCAATGCACACTAACCGGAAGGGATCCTCTGGACAAGCCTTATTGATGTCTGTGTCATCAATACACAGCCTCCACTTCCCATTTTCCTTGCGCACTACTACCTGACTGGCCAACCACGTTGGATGGAGTACTCCTCTCACCAGGCCTGCCGCCTCTAGCTTTCTGATTTCCTCCGTGATGAACTCCTGCCTCTCCAGAGCTTGCTTCCTGACCTTCTCCTTGTCGGGCCGGGCATGAGGACAGACAGCAAGGTGGTGCTCAATCACCTCCCTGGGAACGTCAGGGATGTCGGAGGATTGCCATGCAAACACATCGACATCCCGCAGGAATGTGATGAGCTCGCTTTCATATTTGCCATCGAGGGTGGAGCTTATGGTAAAAGCTCCCCCCGTACCATCCTCCTTGACGGGCACCTTCTTGGTCTCTGGTGGTGTGGCTATGGACTTCTTGCTCTTGCCGGCGGAGCTCTCTGGCACGTTCTCAATGGAAGCGCAACACCCCGAAGAGGTGCGCTTGCCGGAGTGGGTGCGAGGGGTCTCACCGATCTTCTTCCCCCCGGGGCTCTGTCGGCAGGAGCAGGTGCCTTAGCAGCTGCTGCTGCAACTGCTTCCCAGTAGAGTTGATCGGCGCAGATCAGCGCATCTTTCTTGTCGGAGGATACGGTGATGATGTTCTTCGGCCCGGGCATCTTCAGCATTTTGTAGGCATAGTGTGAAGCCGCCATGAACTTGGCTAGTGCCGGGCGGCCGAGGATCCCGTTGTAAGGCAAGGGGATCTCGGCTACATCGAAAACAATCCTTTCCGTCCTGTGGTTCAGCTCGTCTCCGAATGTCACGAGCGGCATGACCTTTCCCTTTGGCTGGCTCCTCCCCGAGTTAACCCCTTGGAACGTGCCCGTCTCCTCGAGGTCTCCATCGGGGATCTGCAGCCTTTTAACCACAACAGGCGAGATCAAGTTCAGGCGGGCCCCGCCGTCAACCAACATCTTTGTCACCCTGAGGTTGCGGATTGTTGGTGAAACCAACAACGGCAAGCACCTGACCGCAGTAGTGCGGTCAGGGTGGTCCTCGGTGTCGAAGATGATGGGCGTGCTGGACCATTTCAGCGGCTTCCGCGTGTCGAACGATGGCTCCACCGCCGTGATCTCACGCGCCCACTACTTGAGTTGGCGGGGGGGTGGGGGGACGTCTACTGCGAGGCGCCACCATCGACGTACATGGCCTCTGTGGCTTTCTGAAACTCGTGGTCGCCGGACTCATCGTCCTCGTCATGATCATCATATTCATGCTTCTTATCACGGCCTCGAGCGGGCCTTTCCTGCTGATTATCTTTGCCGTGGCGCCCTCCTTGGCTGCCATGTTTCTTGCCGGATCCCTCGGCACCATCTAGGCCTTTCTCCTTGTCCCGCCGCTGATACTCAGCTTTCTACTTCTCGGCGAGCAGCTCTACCTGCCGGCTGTTTTGGAGATCATGGGCCTTGGTGCGGTGGATCTTGCAATACTGCTTGTTGGAGCCCCCTGGCTTATCGGCAGCCGCCAAGGCCTGGAAAGAGGCACACCCGGCAACCTCCTTGCCGAGGTCACTTGCCTTGGGTTTCTTGGTGGCGCCGGTATCGTCGGATCCCTCGACGACAAGCACGGTCTTGCTCCTGTGCTTCCTGTTGCAGTGCCGACCCTTCTTCGTCGGGGTGGCGGTATCATCCGTGGAGTCGGTTTCCGCACCGGCGTCTTCGCCGGGGTACTTCCTTCCCTCTTCAGCGTGAGCGCACCAATCGGCCAGAAGATAAAGTTCGGCCACATCTCTGACCTTGTTCATCGCCATCTCTTCGCGCATCTTATGATTGCGCACATTCTGATGGAACGCACTAATCACGGCGGCAGGATGAACGTCGGGGATGTTGTACTGCACTTGGTTGAACCTTTGGATGTACTTGCACAAGTTCTCCCCTTCCTTCTGGGGGATCTTGTGTAAATCACTAGCCTGGCCATGAGCCTGGTGACCTCCGGTAAAGGCGCCAACAAACTCATGGCACAGATCCGCCCAAGAAGAGATGGAATCCACCGGCAGGTGCATCAACCATGACATAACATTAGGCTTGAGTGCCAACGAGAAGTAATTTGCAAGCACCTTATCATTGCGGGCCCCGGCAGCTTGCATCGTGATGGTGTAGATGCTGAGGAACTCTGACGGGTGAGTCTTGCCTTTGTACTTCTCACCAACGTCAGGCTTGAACGTACGGTGGGAGGGCCACTGGAACTGCCGCAGCTCACGGGTGAAAGCCGGACAACCCACCTTGTAAGGTAGGCCACCATAGCCTCCCCGCTCTGGGTGGTTCATAGCAGGCCCTGCCCGCCTGTCTGACTGGTGGCGCGCATCACGTCGGCGCTCGATGGTTGTTCGAGCGTCCTCATGAACCCGCTCCCGAAGGACTTGACACTGATCGCGGTTGGTTCGCGGGTCGGATGATGCGATGGAGGTACCGTCTCGAGCGTCGTCGTGACGAACCGACGCCCGGGGTGGCCGGGATGGAGGAGGGGAGTGCATCGTCGCTGCATCGCCTCCGGCACGGTCTCCACTGGCATGTGGTGACCCGATGGAGCGACGGCCTACGGGTCCCGTCGACCGCAACTCATCGTTGTTGGCGATGCCGACGAGGCTCCGGACGGTGGCCCTCCATTCGTCGAGCTTCTCCGTGGCAGGAGGAAAATCAAGGAGCAGCTGCGCACATGCTAGGGCTTCCGTTGGCATGGGTGGCGGCGAGAGCTGGGTGGACCGCGATGCGCCTTGACTTCTAACCATGTTAGAAGGAGCTGCGTCACGGCCCCTCAACCGTTCGCCACCCCCGTCAGCACCTCGGCGTGCATGCTGGTCCTCCTCGTCATGTGATGGGCGCACGGGACTCTTCCCAGGGTGGCATGCAGGGTCACCAGCAGGGTGACGCTGCTCATCACACACAACCTGGGAAGAGAGCACCGTGGGCGCCGGTGTTGGTGTCTTGGAGGACGCCATGCCGCCGTCTGGCGGGATGGC
>NC_041391.1:259419166-259506953 GCF_002162155.2 Triticum dicoccoides
CTTAGGAGGCCGCGACTGGTGGCTCATCGCCTGGCGCGCGAACGACGCCACTCTCCAGGCCCGAACCGCCAGGGTGATGTGGATGTTTGTGGGCCGCGCCACAGGTTATCTCCGCGACTGCCCCGCTACTGGTCCGCGCTGGTACTGGCAAACTGGTCCCGGACGAACCAATCGCCGTGGTCGCCTTCTTCTTAGGAGCCATGGCGATGAAGAACAGCTAGGTCAACTACTAGACCAGATTCTCACAATTGAGCCGCCCTACCTGGGGCGCCAAAGATGTCGGTGGGAAACGACACCTATGGGATTACTGGAATCCCTACTACGGTTGTGGGGCGTGGGGATCGTGAGAAGAGCGGGACTAGCAGACAGCACAAAGGGGATTTACCCAGGTTCGGGCCGCAAAGATGCGTAAAACCCTACGATCCTGCTTTGGTGGATGTATTTAGTGTTCTTGAGCTCTGAACTAGGACTGGGTGCTGCTAGGTTCGAAAGAGACGAATCCTTCTCCAGTGTGCTATGGGCCTCCTTTTATAGGCGAAAGGGGCTGCCACAGTGACACACAGGAGGTGGAAAGTCCTACAACATTGTGAGCTTATCGCTGGTATTACAGGACAAAGCGCATTTAATGCGAGGCTTAGGTGTCCCTTCACTTTTTCGGGGACGGGGGCGAGGCACATCCTGTCCGTCGCCGCTCCTCCTTGCTTTGACACACGTCCTGGCCAGCGATGCATGCGGTGCCATGTAGGCAGGCAGGCAGCTGAGGTGGCGCGGTGGTGGAGCCTCCATGAAGGGCTGCATGTTGCCACGCAGGTGCCTGCCTAGCTGGTTGGGTCTGCAGCTGCATGCGAACGGCGGCGGAGACTTGGCTGGTGTGGGCCTTTCAGTGGCCCCGCGGTTGCCTCTGGCGAGGGTCTTGTCGGGTGGTCCAACAAGGGTCTTGCTGGCTGGCCCGGCAAGGGTCTTGCCGTGGCGCGCTGGTGTCCCCAGCAAGGATCTTGCTGGGGGTCTTGTGGGTTTCTTCGGTGAGGATGGTTGCCTTCCTATCCTCATTTGATCTTGACTATTCTTTGTCTTCACAAAAATTTACATGCCACCACAGAGGTGCCTCCCGAGCCTTGTCCCAATGCGTTTGTTTAGCGATGGTGGGCTCAAAGGTGTCTCACTCAGCTGGTGTGGGCGAGCTGTCCCGGCAAGGGTCTTGCCGGGGTTGCTGAGGCTGCCCCGGCAAGGGTCCTTGCCGGGGAAACCTGCTTCATCCATTCGATCTTTGTGGCCTTGGTCCTTGTCGTTGCTTTGTTTGTCTTGTGCCTTCGGCTTCTCTCCGGCTTCCCTTTCCTGCCCTGTTATGCGTGGCCGGGGTGGGTGGCTCTGAGTGCCCGTGCACGAGTAAAGGGGTCAAAAGGAGAGCACCTACTTTTGTACACCAACAGGAGCCACGGGCCTGGGCCATACATAAGCGCAGCATGTTGTTGGGCCAGGCCCAGAAAGGTGCGCGGGCAGTTGGGGCGGATTTTACCGTGGTAACTGTTCCGTCCGTTGTGCTTCCCCATGACCCGCGCTGAATGCGCGACGTGGGGGTCGTGCGCACGCATGATGGAAGCATGCTAGCGTCACTGAGGGAGTCCTGGACTAGGGGGTGTCCGGATAGCCGAACTATCATCTTTGGCCGGACTCCAAGGCTATGAAGATACAAGATTGAAGACTCCGTCCCGTGTCCGGATGGGACTTTCCTTGGCATGGAAGGCAAGCTTGGCGATATGGATATGTAGATCTCCTACCATTGTAACCGACTCTGTGTAACCCTAGCCCTCTCCGGTGCCTATATAAACCGGAGGGTTTTAGTCCGTAGGACGAACAACAATCATACCATAGGCTAGCTTCTAGGGTTTAGCCTCATTGATCTTGTGGTAGATCTACTCTTGTACTACCCATATCATCAATATTAATCAAGCAGGAGTAGGGTTTTACCTCCACCGAGAGGGCCCGAACCTGGGTAAAAACATCGTGTCCCTTGTCTCCTATTACCATCCGCCTAGACGCACAGTTCGGGACCCCCTACCCGAGATCCGCCGGTTTTGACACCGACATTGGTGCTTTCATTGAGAGTTCCTCTGTGCCGTCGCCATCAGGAAGGATGCCTCGTCCCCTCTTTAAAGACGGCACTGTTGCTAAAGGAGCTTTGGCCATCGGCCAAACTCTTCGACTAGGCCATTTTCTTATGACCGCCTGTTCAGCCGCCGCGCCGACAATGACTTCTCGGGTAATCGAAAGCAATCTTCACGTTAACTCGGAACTTGCCGAGCAGCTAGATCCGATGGAGCTCTCCTCCTTAAACAAGTTCTTGGATCGCATCGCCGCCCTGGGAGTCACTACAGACTACGATCAGATTGGGCCTAAAACCGATCTGAGAGAGATCAACTCTCCCCAGGCTACCCACCGCGTTGCTGTGGTAGAGGAACGGTACGGCGACCCTTCTTCTATATTAAGGACTAGCTATGTCCGGATTCCCGACCCCTCCATGCCGGATTCCCGTGGAGGGACGGACGTCGATCAAGTCCTGAACCTAAAATCAGGCAGCGGGCTGGATTCATTGGACAATATCCAAAAACCCAAGCTTCCAAGTTCACAAACTTTTCGGCCCTTGAGTCTTAGATTGGACGGGGTTTCGAACTTTATTCCACCCGCCCACCCAAGCATAAGCGATCTATCCTGAATTCGGCAAGAGCCCGCTAAAACAGTACACCATTACTAGGCCAGATTCCTCCTGGTTATGGACAGGATAAAGGGCTGTCGCGAGGAAGACGCAATTTCACTTTTCTGTAATAATTGCACGGACAAGGGAATCCTAAACGCCATAAGTCGTTGTGAAATTACACGCTTTGCTGACTTGGCGTCCATAGTACGAAAGTACTATGCGATGGAGAGCGCCTGGAAGACCGAAACCAAATTTTGGGATAATCCGGCCCCGAATACTGTCGTGGGAAACGAGCACCTATGGGGCAGGGCCCCTTTTCGGTCCGGCAGGGAGCGGAGGGCGCACGAAGAGCAGATCGAGGTCGAGCATGCGAGGGATTTTACCCAGCTTCGGAGCTCTCCGGAAAGATAAAACTCCTACTGCTACTTTGTGTTTCTATTCTGTTCTTGCTAGAGAGTGTGGGTGTGTTGTAGCTTCGAATGAGTCGAACCCCTTCTACGTGCGCATGGGCCACCTTTTTATAGTCTAAAGGGGTCACCGACAGGTGGCAGCGTAGAGAGAGGGGTAAAAACGTAAAAGCGGGGGTTGGTACAACCGCTATCAACAGTGCCCCCTACCTAACTCTGACAGCAGGGGACAAGGGCATTTAATGCCCGTCTGGTCGCCCCAACAGTGCAGGAAGCGACCGTTAGAGGCGCCACCGATCACCACGATGGCCTCCTAGTCATCTTCACTTGCCACCTCGCACCGCTTGGCTGCACAGCTACCCGCCACGTGCACCAGGAGCGATCCTGCGACGACACGTCGTCGGATGTGCTGGAGCGTGGATTCAGAGTGGTGGCTTTGCCGCGGCAAGCGCCTTGCCGCGGTCGCTGTCTTGTCGCACCCGCAAGCTTGTCGCTCACCGGGCCTTGCCGGGATGCGCAACGCGCCGCGGTAAGTTCTTCGCAGTGCCTCGGTTGGCCTTCCCGGCAAGCTCCTTTTGCCAGGGCCTTGTCTTCTCAGTTAACACTTTGTTCTTGAATGGCAGTAATAGGAATGACGAAGGATCTTGGCGGACGCCCGGCAAGCCTTGCCACGGGACGCTGCGACTGCCCGTGCACAAGTTCGGGGTACTAAGGTACCCCTACTTTAGTACACCGACAGGAGCCCCCGGGCCTGGGCCATACACGATGCCGAGCGCTGTTGGGCCAGGCCCAAAACAGGGCACGGGCACGCGTGGCCTGGGTCCAAACCAAATCTACTCCGTATCCACCGCGTCCTCCCGTAACGGGACGCGTCAATCGCGGTGTCGTGGGAGAGATCGTGGGCAATTCTTAATTCAGGAAATGTGTAACGTTCGCCTCCCCTGTTTATAAGCAGAGGAAACAGGGCCGTTCCCCCCACCTTCGCCACTTGCAGTTTCTTCCTCCGAAAGCTCCTCCGTTCCCCTCCGCTTCTCAAGCCGAAAGAGAGCAGCGCTCCGCCCCCCGTCGCCGCCGTCGCCCCCAACACTTCCGCGCTCCTCCGCCGCTTCCGCCATGGCTCCGAAGACCAGCAAGAGCACGAAGTCGGCCGAGGCGTTGCGGCTTGAGGCGCTGCGCAAGGAGCGAGTGCTTTTCCCCCCCGAGCTCACCCCGAAGGCGCTGCGGGAGGAGTTCTACCTCTTCTGGTCGACGGAGACACGGGCGCATCCGTGCATGCCGGTGCTCTCCGCCGAAGCTTCCAATTCGAAGCGGTGCCCAAAAGGGTACCATTTCTTTCCGGTGTTCTTCAATTGCGGGCTCTGCCCACCTTTTTCTGATTTCTTCTGCGACATCATGAATACCTACGGGTTTCATCTTCTTGATTTCACCCCCAACGCCATTCTGACAATGGCGGTTTTCACGCATCTTTGCGAGAATTTCGTTGGCATACACCCGAATGTTGCTCTTTTTCGCCACTATTTCACCCCCCGAGCCGAGAAAGGAGAGCCATTGGCTGGCGGAGTTTCCTGGACCTCAAGGCTCGGCAAGAAGGAGGTGTATCTGGAGGGGGAGCTTCGCAGCAAGTGGGACGAGTGGAGGGCGGAGTGGTGTTGGATTGTTGACGCCAACCCGCAGCCATTCACCAACCTGCGCCAGACCCGGGTAGTGCGCGGCGGCGACTGGAGCGCTCTATCGCCGGACGACGCCAAGCTGAAGATTGCCACCACCCGAATCCTCTGGCTCAGGCTTGCCGGGCTCACAGCAGGGGCGGTTGGCGCGGATTTCCTTCGCCGTCGCATCGCCCCTCTGCAGAAGAGGGGGAGGCCCGCCTGGCTGTTTGGCGGCCCGGCGGATATCATGAGGCTGCGTCCAGGCCTCAATTTCAACTTCATAGTTCTGGAGCTTGACGGGATGTTGAAGGAGCTGTTCAAGCATGACGCCAACCATCTAGAGTGGTTTAGGTTGCCGCAGGGCGTCATCCCATTGTGCAACAACTCCCAGCGCGACCGCATCTGCGCAATGATGCCAGAGTACGACTCGCACGGGATAAACCCAACTTGGATGGAGCCTGCTGACGACATCGTGCGGCAATTCTTCGATGGCTTGGCGGAGGTAGCAGTCCACGCCGACGAGCAGAGGCTTCTCACCCGCGACACCACCCTACATCGCCACCAGGGCCGAAGAGGCGGCGGCAGCCGCCGCCGCGGGTGAATTTGGCTTCACGTTGGAGGAGGCAGAGGCGGCCGAGGCGGCAAGCCTTGCCGATCGAGAGGACCTTGGCGGAGAGGTCGCTGGCGAGGAGGAGCCCGAAGCCGAGGCAAGCGAGCCTGCCGGGGCGCAAGTGGCCAACCATCTTCAAGCACCTTGGCGCAGACGGAGCCTTCAGCGCAGCCCCCAGCTCAGCCGAGGAGGCGCCTCTGCAAGACTGGGGACACAGCAGGGCGGCGGGCAGGCCAACAGGCGCAGCGTCGCGGGACACGCTCTACCGGGGCAAGGCCCGTTGCCGCGGAAGCGTCTCATGCCGCACCGGCAACTGGAGCGGGATCTTCTTGAGCCGCTACTCCTGATCCTGCCGCAGCTCCCGCCAAGCGTCCAAGGGAGCCTACTCCTCCGCCTCGTCGCGCTAAGAGGGTGCCGGATTTCGACCTCTCCGCGCTGAGCTCCGATGAGGAGGAAGAAGAAGAGGAGGAGTAAGATCTTCTCCTTGCTGCACTTGTATTTCTCAAGTCTTTATTGTTTCTTATCTTGCATCTGATCTGCTTCTCTCCGAATCCTCATTCTATTTCAGGACTCTGGCCGAGAGAGCGGTGAAGAGGGCCAAGGTCCCCGTGGTTGTCATCGAGGACGATCCTGCTGCGATGGCAGAAGACACGTCCGAGACCACCTTGACGGACCCGGTTCCTTCTCCTCGCAGCAGCCCCCAGCACAGCCCCCAGCGTAAGTGTTTGGTTCACTTCCTGTTGTGGGGCGCGCATGGGTGCTTTTTCTCTTTTGCTGACATCTTGTTTGCTGATTTGTTTGTGTAGGAGCAGAACGGGCCCATCAGGAGCAAACAGAAACTGCCCCGGAGGTGCTGTCTGCTTCGACTACTCCGCCAAGGGGCGATTCCCCGACAAGGGAGCGCTCCCCGGCAAGGGAGAGGTCCCCGGCAAGGGATGGGACCAGTGAGCCTTCGGTGACGGAGCCCATGGTCACAGAGCCCAGCACAGGTAATCCTTCTTGTCGGGAATCTTCCCTTGGGTTCTTCTTCTGTTCTTCTTTCTAGATCTTTGCTTGACTTTTTCCTTCCTCTTCCTGTCTTCAGATCCCCCTCTCGCAGACCCGATGGAGACTGAGGCCACCGGCGAGGAAGGCGCGCGCGGCAATACTGAAGATGCCGCCGCTGTTGAGGAAGAGGCCGGCGCTGATGAACCCGCCGACGAAGAGGCCGCCAAGGCTGCTGGCGCAGGAGCTGGCGAGGAGTCCGGCGATCGTACTGACGACCCGGATGGCACAGGAGCGCAAGGCGCTGCACCGACCGCCGACCCCTCCGCCACTGATGCAGCGCCGGGCTCCGAGGAGCCCCAGCCAGGCGCCTACTTGAAGGCCGGCGAAGGCGTATACATCAAGCTTCCCTGGGCGTCGAGCTCCAGGGCGCCGGTCGAAGGAGAGGAGTTTGACGGGGAAGTACTCGCCTCTGCTGGGCTGGCAGTGGTTGACGCGCCAAGCAGCAGTAGTGTCGAGTCCGAGGAGGAGCAACTGCTCCGGAAACTAGTGTCACTCTACCGCGCCCGGCAAGCGAAGCTTGAGTCCCGGGAAGCACTTGTCGCACGGGCGGGAGTTTACATAGAGAGGCATGCGGAGGAGCTCAAGAGCCGCAACCAGGAGGCCCTCCGATCCATTGCGGAGGAGAGGGCGCAACTTGACGAAGCAAAGAAGGCGTTCATCTTGGAAAAGGCTGAAGCCGAGGAACAGCAGAGGCTCGCCGCCGAGGAGATGTCCAGGCGGGAAGGTGAACTGACGCAGAAGAAGGTCAATCTGGACAGCCACGAGGAGGAGCTCGCCGCACGGGAGCAATCACTTGGCGGGGCGCTTAAGGAAGCAAAGGATACTCCCGCAGCTACCGAGGCCGCCAAGAGGGAACTGGAAGCAAAGGTGATGCAACTGGAGGCTGACATGAAAGAGAAGAATGAGGAGCTTGCCGCACTCCAGCGTGAACGTGAGAAGGATGCCCTTGCCCATGGCGATTTGCAAGTTCAACTTGCCGACAAGATCAAGGAATTGAATGCCGCCAAGGACTCGAGCGCTGATCTGGAGCTGAAGCTGGCCACTCTGACGGAGACGCTGGACGCCGCCAAGAAGCGAGAGGATGACTTGAAGAAAGAGATCAAGGGCAATGAGGAGCTGCTGACGAGGGCCGCCGAGACTCAGAACACCTTCAAGGCTACGGTGGAGCTCTGGACGGAGGGCCTCGTCAACATCGCTGCAACCATCGACGAGGAGCTGGCGGAGCTGGACTTAGCGGGCTTCGGGTACTCCACTGACGAAAACCTCCAGCCCAGCGCCAAGCTTACTCTCTTCTTCAAGGGCGTGGTGACGGCCCTCCAGCAACTCCGGGAAAGGATCCCGAAGAAGCTGGCAGACGAGTCGCGCGCAATCTGCGCCAAGGTCTTGGAGAAGGTGCTGGTGAAGATACTCTTCCACAATCCAGGCCTCGACCTCTCCCGCGTCCTCAAGAAGCTGCCGGCGGGTGCTGATCTTGAAGAACTCAAAGCCATTGTCGCGCCCATCGTGGACAAGGTGAATGACGTCAGGAGGGTTGACGGCGAGCGCGTGGATTAGGCCACCTTTCTTTTCCCTTCCTTGTCGCTGTTATTTAAGTCATGAGAACAATTTAGTCAGTGCCGCAACAAGTTACTTTTGTAATATAACTTTATTCTGGGCAATGTTTGCTATGCTATCTCCTTTACTTGATTCCCTTCTTTGTGTGTTTTTACCCTACGCTTTTAGGGAACTTGCCGGCGCAAGCACACTTGCCGCGAGCGCAGAGTGCGGAACATCAGCAGCCTGCTGGCGGTGTTGCTTCCGGCAAGAAACCTTGTCGGGACTAGTCGCAGCACACTTTCATTGTTGAGCGGACTCAAAACAAAGTAAGGGCGCAACTAGCCACGAGTTGGTTCCTTCGCGCATAGGTTTTCCATACAAAGCATGGTCGTTCAAGGAAGATAACTTAAAAATTTAAACTGACTGTGCTTAAACTTTGGCAACTTAGCTTTTCTGTCGTCTGCGCCCTGGCAAGGCTATGCTTCTTTGAACGACGCCTAGTCCACCTCATTATCCTCTCCCTCCCCCCCGGTGAACTTGTGTGCGGAGGAATCTTCTTTTTGAAGAAACGAAAGAAGAGAAAATAATGACATGGAGTCTTGAGGCTCGTTATTGCTTACCGGGGGCAAGTGCTGCACAAAATGTCAGTGTATACATGCTAAAAAGGAAAAAGGCATGAAATTTGACAACTTTTGCAGGATCTTTATTTATGCACAGGATCTGCGCCCGGCTTTGTACATAGGGTTACATGCAATAGCGGCAAAGCTTGTACAAAAGATGGTTGCCGGAACGGGTCCCGGCAACTGCGCCTTGTGGGTAAAACTTGCGAAGATGTTCTATGTTCCAGGAGTTGCTCACCGGAAAGCCATCTTCGGTCTCAAGGCGGACAGCGCCGGGCCTAGTGACTCACTTTACCCGATAAGGGCCTTCCCACTTCGGCGTCAACTTGTTGGAATTCTTGGCAGATTGAACGCGCCGAAGAACAAGGTCTCTTCCTCGAAGCTTCTGGCATTAACTTTGCGGCTATGGTAGCGGCGCAAAGCTTGCTGGTAGCGAGCAGCTCGTACAGCAGCCTGAAGACGATCTTCCTCGAGGAGCAGCGCGTTATCTTGTCGCAGCTGCTCTTGCTCAAGCTCATCATAAGCGAGCACTCGAGGCGATCCGTATACGAGTTCCGTGGGGAGAACTGCTTCTGCTCCGTAGACAAGAGCAAAAGGTGTCTGACCAGTGGCTCGATTTGGCGTCGTCCTGATCGACCAAAGAACCACCGGTAGCTCCTCGATCCAATTTCTTCCGCACTTGTGCAGCCTGGCGAACGTTCTGGTCTTGAGCCCGCACAGCACTTCAGCGTTCGCCCTCTCCGCTTGACCGTTGCTTCTCGGGTGAGCAACAGAAGCGAAGCAGATCTTGGCGCCAAGATCTTGGACGTACTGCATGGAGGTGCGACTCGTGAATTGTGTGCCGTTGTCGGTGATGATCCTGTTAGGGACTCCAAAATGGCAAACAATTGACCTGAAGAACTTGACTGCTGACTATGCTGTCACCTTCCTCACTGCCTCCACCTCCGGCCACTTCGTGAACTTGTCGATTGCTACGTATAAGTACTCGAAGCCCCCGACTGCTCAGGGAAAGGGGCCGAGGATGTCGAGCCCCCAGACCGAAAATGGCCAGGATAAATGGATTGTTTGGAGAGCTTGAGCTGGTTGATGAATCTGTTTGGAGTGGAACTGGCACGCTTCACACTTGGTTACTTGTGCAGTTGCATCCTGGAGGGCTGTCGGCCAAAAGAAACCTTGCCAGAAGGCTTTGCCGGCAAGTGCTCTTGCGCCAATGTGGTGACCACATATGCCTCCGTGTATCTCTGCCAACAGCTCCTGTCCTTCTTCCCGGGAAATGCATTTCAATTTCACTCCGTTGAATCTTCTTCTGTACAGTATGTCATCGACAAACTGGTACATACTTGATTGCCGGGCTACTTTCTCTGCTTCTTCTTGCTCTTCGGGAAGTTCTCCTGTTTGAAGGAAATGGACGATCTGCTGTGCCCACGCTGGAGCTTGTGGCTCGACGACAAGGACTAAAGGCGCAAATGCTGCTGCGGGAAAATCCGCTTCCACGGCAAGAATCTGCGATCCTGCCGGAGCGTGATGCTTCCTGGCAAGTGTGTCGGGACACAGCTTGTCGGGAGCGTCTGCTTCAACGAAACAAACCCTAGGGTTTGTCAGAGCAGACTGCTCCTCAGCACTTTCTGTGTTGATTCTGGGGACCTTCTTGGCAGTGGCTTCGGGGAGTTCTGCCGGAAAGTAGTTGCCAGAAACCAACTTTCTCTTCTTGCCTTGTCCAGCTGATGGTGTTACAGATGGCCGAGTCAGCTTGAGCACAAAAATTCCTGGTTCCACAGGTAACTTGAGTGCGGCGCACTTTGACAGGCCGTCTGCAATGTCATTCTGAGCTCTTGGAACATGTTCCATCTGCAGGCCGTCAAAATGCTCTTCCAGCTTCCTCACCTCATCAATGTATGCTTCCATCAACGGACTCTGATAATCCTTGTTCACTTGACGGACGACAAGCTGTGAGTCACCCCTGACAATAAGCTTCTTGATCCCAAGGTCTGCCGCGATCCTGAGTCCGGCAAGCAGGCCTTCATACTCTGCAGTATTGTTTGTTGCCTGCTCCTTGGGAAAGTGCATCTGGACCACGTACTTGAGGTGCTCTCCGGTGGGTGCGACAAGTAGTACGCCCGCACCGGCGCCTTGCTGCGAGAAGGCACCATCAAAGTACATGACCCATTCTTTATTTGCTTCCTTGTCGGGGATGCTCTTCTCCGGAGTTTCTTCGTCAGGTGTTGGCGTCCACTCTGCTATGAATTCGGCCAATGCTCGGCTTTGAATAGTTGAGGTACTCTCAAACTTGAGGCCAAAGCTTGACAATTCCAGTGCCCACTCGACAATCCTGCCTGTTGCTTCTGGATTTTGCAGTATCCTCTTCAACAGAAAGCGAGTGACAACTGTGATCTCATGTGCCTGAAAGTAATGGCGCAACTTCCTTGAGGCCATGAGAAGGCCGAAAAGCAACTTTTGCACTCCAGAGTATCTTGATCTAGCCCCCTGTAGAAGGGAGCTGACAAAATAAACTGGGCGCTGCACCATCTTCTTCTGTTTCTCTGCCTGCAGCTGCACAGATTCATCCTTGTCGGGACCAGAGCTTGACGGGGAAGCCCTCTGCTTGTCGCTGGACTTGCTTGCCGCGGTCGCTGGCTCATCATCCGCCTCCCTCTCTGCTACTAACGCAGCACTAACCACTTGATTAGTTGCCGCTAGATATAGCAGCAACTTCTCTTGTGGCTTAGGTGCGACAAGTGTTGAAGTGGAGGATAGGTATCTCTTCAAGTCCTGCAGCGCAGCCTCCGCCTCTGGAGTCCATTTCATTGGACCTGCCTTTTTCAAAATTTTGAAAAACGGCAGGGCGCGCTCAGCAGACTTAGAGATGAACCTACTGAGAGCAGCAACACAGCCGGCAAGCCTCCGCACATCCTTGACGCGCTTCGGGGCTTCAATCTGCTCGATGGCTTTGATCTTGTCGGGGTTGGCTTCAATCCCCCTCTGGGACACAAAGAACCCGAGAAGCTTGCCGGAAGGGACTCCAAACACGCACTTCTCGGGGTTTAACTTGAGATTGATCTTACGAAGATTTGCAAAAGTTTCCTCCAAATCTTGAACCAAAGTTTCTCTGTTCTTGCTTTTGACCACTATATCATCCATGTAAGCTTCTACATTTCTATGCAGCTGTGGCTCAAAAGCATGACTGACTACTCTTGCAAACGTTGAACCGACATTCTTTAGTCCGAAAGGCATCTGTACAAAGCAGTACGTGCCACATGGAGTAATGAATGCGGTCTTCTCTTCATCCTCTTCTGCCATGAAGATCTGATGGTATCCTGAGTATGCATCAAGAAATGAAAGCAGATCACATCCCGCCGTGGAGTCGACAATCTGGTCAATGCGTGGCAAGGGAAATGGATCTTTGGGACAAGCTTTATTAACATCCGTGAAGTCAATACAAAGCCTCCACCTCCCATTCGCCTTGCGCACGACTACTGGATTGGCTAACCACGTTGGATGGAGTACCCCTCGGACGAGGCCTGCTGCTTCCAACTTCTTGATCTCTTCTGCTATGAACTCTTGGCGTTCCACCGCTTGCTTCCTAACTCTCTGCTTGACGGGCCGCGCGTGAGGACAGACGGCAAGGTGGTGCTCAATTACTTTCCTGGGAACACCGGGGATGTCAGATGGTTGCCATGCAAACACATCGACATTCGCCCGCAGGAAAGCAACGAGCGCGCTTTCCTATTTAGGGTCAAGCATGGCACTGATGGTGAAGGTACCACCAGTGCCGTCCTCCTTGGCGGCCACTTTCTTGGTCTCTGGTGTAGCTTTCTTTGCCTTCTTGCACTTGCCGGTGGAGCTCGATGGTGCATCCTCGACGGTAGCGCAGCACTCCGAGGAGGTGCGCTTGCCGGAGTGGGCATCAGAGCTACTCTTGCCGGACTTGGTCTTCTTCTTCTTCCCCCCGGGAGCTTCAGCGGCAAGTGGTTTGCGTTCTGCTGCGGCTGCTGCTTCCCGGTAGATCTTGTCGGTACAGATAAGTGCATCCTTCTTGTCGCCAGGGACAGAAATAACACTTATCGGACCAGGCATCTTGAGCACATTGTAGGCGTAGTGGGAGGCTGCCATGAACTTGGCAAGCGCCGGACGACCGAGTATCCCATCGTAGGGCAATGGGAAATCAGCAACATCAAATGTGACTCTCTCTATCCTGAAATTCAGCTCGCTGCCAAATGTCACTGGCAGCGTGATCTTCCCCTTCGGCTTGCTCCTTCCCGGATTGATTCCTTGAAAGGTACCAGTTTCTTCGAGCTCGCTGTCGGGGATCTGGAGCTTGTTGAGCACCGCGGAAGAGATCAGATTCAGGCCGGCCCCGCCGTCAACCAACATCTTTGTGACCTTGAGGTTGCAGATGGTTGGCAAAACCAACATCGGCAAGCACCCGACCGCAGTGATGCGATCAGGGTGATCCTCAACATCAAAGATGATGGGCATGCTGGACCACTTCAGGGGCTTGCGCGATTCGACTGATGGTTCTGCTGCATTTACCTCCCGCACCCACTGTTTGAGTTGACGGTGCGAGGTGTGCAGAGAAGCACCGCCGTCAACACACAAAACCTCCGTCGCCTTCTGAAACTCTTGCTCATCGGTCTCATCTTCTTCCATGTCATCATCCTCGTCCTCATCTCCGTCCTTGTCGCGGCCGCGGGGGGCCTGTCTCCTTGCCGCTGCTTGGCCTTGCCGCGGCGCCCTCCCCGGGCCGAACGCTTCTTGCCGGATCCTCCGCCACCTTCTTGGGCCTTCTCCTTGTCGCGGCGCTCATATTCAGCTTTCTGTAACTCTGCCATCTGCTCAACCTTCTTGCAAGCTTGGAGGTCATGGCCCTTGGTGCGATGGATCTTGTAGTACTGCTTGCGGGAGCTGTCCTTCTTGTCGGCGGCCACCACAGCCTCGCCGGAGTCACCAGCTTTGGCCTTGTCGGCACCGCCTCCGTTGCCGGAGTGCTCGACAACAAGCACATCCTTAGCTTTCCTCTTTCTGTTATTCCGCCTCCGGTTCTTCTTTGCCGGAGGGGCGTCTTCACTGTCAGATCCTTCTGCTCCTGCGTTCTCTCCGGGGAGTTTCCTCCCCTCTTCAGCCCGTGCACACTTGTCGGCCAGAGCATATAGCTCACTGACATCTCTGATTTTGCACATCGTCATCTCCTCCCTCATCCTGCGGTTACACACGTTCTGATGGAACGCACTGATAACCGCGGCAGGGTGGACGTCTGGGATGTTGCGCTGCACCTGGCTGAATCTCTGTATGTACTTGCGCAGGGGTTCTCCTTCCTTCTGGGCGAGAAAATGAAGATCGCTCTCCTGGCCATGGGGCTTGTGGCCGCCTGTGAAGGTGCCAACAAACTGATGGAACAAGTCCACCCACGAAGAGATGGAGTTGTCCGGCAAGTGCATGAGCCAAGATCTGACGTTAGGCTTGAGCACCAACGGAAAGTAGTTGGCGAGGATCTTCTCGTCGCGTCCCCCGGCAGCCTGCACTGCAATGGTGTAGACGCTGAGGAACTCCGACGGATGTATCCTGCCATCGTACTTCTCGGGCACATCTGGCTTAAAGTTCTTGGTACTGGGCCACTTGACCTGCCGCAGCTCATGGGTGAACGCAGGGCAACCTACCGCGTACGGCAAGTCGCCTGGTTCCCCTGGCACATGCATATCAACAGTGGGCCCAGCGCGCTGGTCTGACTGACGCCGCGCTTCTCTTCGACGCTCGATGCGAGTGCGAGCGTCTTCGTATCGTCGTTCCTGGAGAACTTGGCGTTGATCACGGCGAGCTCGCGGTTCCGACGACGCGGTGGAGTCGGTGTCGAGGTTGGCCCGGCGAGTCGGCGATCTTGGCCTTCGGGGCGGGGAGTGCACGGTGGTGGCACCCCCAGCGGTCTTGTCGGTGTCGGCTCGCGTCTGGGCGTCTTGCCGGGGCTTCGATGTGCTCGGTTGCCGGGGCTTGTCGCCGTTGGCGAAGCCGATGAGGCTCTGAATGGTGGCCCTCCAGTCGTCGATCTTGTCTGGTGCTGGAGGGTAATCTAGAAGCAGCTGGGCTCGTGCCAGCGCTTCCTCCGGAGTCTTGGGCGGTGGCGGCGAACGACGCAAGGAGCGAGTTATGCTCAGACTTCTAACAGTGTTAGAAGGAGCAACATCTCGTCCAGGCGACCGTACTGCGCTCGTGCCAACGTGTTGACGCGTATGTTGGCCTTGAGCGTCCCGCGTTCCACCAGCTTGGCCTTGCTCCAACGCGAGTACGGTGCTAGGAGCATCATGGCGTTGTCGATTCTGCACCTCCTGGGAGGGGTGCGGTGTAAGTGCAGACGCCGAAGCTTGCGGGGCCTTGTCCTTGGACCTGGTGACGATGTGAGTCCCCCCGTCGGCGCCCGCTCCTCCGCCAGCGTCTACCCCACCGCCCGCCTGCTCTGCTGGCGGTGGGATCGACGCGGACGGGCCAGCCACCTCCGAAGTCTTCTTCTTCGGTGGCATGTCGATGAAGATGTTGATGTAGCGCGCGTGAAGACCGGATCAGGTTCGCACAACCTCGACGCCCCCTACCCGGCGCGCCAAAGATGTCGTGGGAAACGAGCACCTATGGGGCAGGGCCCCTTTTCGGTCTGGCAGGGAGCGGAGGGCGCACGAAGAGCAGATCGAGGTCGAGCATGCGAGGGATTTTACCCAGCTTCGGAGCTCTCCGGAGAGATAAAACTCCTACTGCTGCTTTGTGTTTCTATTCTGTTCTTGCTAGAGAGTGTGGGTGTGTTGTAGCTTCGAATGAGTCGAACCCCTTCTATGTGCGCGTGGGTCTCCTTTTTATAGTCTAAAGGGGTCGCCGACAGGTGGCAGCGTAGAGAGAGGGGTAAAAACGTAAAAGCGGGGGTTGGTACAACCGCTATCAACAGTGCCCCCTACCTAACTCTGACGGCAGGGGACAAGGGCATTTAATGCCCGTCTGGTCGCCCCAACAGTGCAGGAAGCGACCGTTAGAGGCGCCACCGATCGCCACGATGGCCTCCTAGTCATCTTCACTTGCCACCTCGCACCGCTTGGCTGCACAGCTACCCGCCACGTGCACCAGGAGCGATCCTGCGGCGACACGTCGTCGGATGTGCTGGAGCGTGGATGCAGAGTGGTGGCTTCGCCGCGGCAAGCACCTTGCCGCGGTCGCTGTCTTGTCGCACCCGCAAGCTTGTCGCTCGCCGGGCCTTGCCGGGACGCGCAACGCGCCGCGGTAAGTTCTTTGCAGTGCCTCGGTTGGCCTTCCCGGCAAGCTTCTCTTGCCGGGGTCTTGTCCTTCCCGGCAAGCTCCTCTTGCCGGGGCCTTGTCTTCTCAGTTAACACTTTGTTCTTGAATGGCAGTAATAGGAATGACGAAGGATCTTGGCGGACGCCTAGCAAGCCTTGCCGCGGGACGCTGCGACTGCCCGTGCACAAGTTCGGGGTACTAAGGTACCCCTACTTTAGTACACCGACAAATACAATCCTAGTCCGAAATCAAAGGGTGCATCATCGCCAGGCACCTGGGTTAAATATCAAAAAGCAAAAAAACCCTAAAGGGCATGGAACCGTACTGGAGGGATGGCTCAATGGACCCTGCAAATTTCATAGTACAGAGGGCGCCACTCCAACTCATAGCCTTCGAGCATGTTGGATACTACGGCAGGTGGCCAAAAGTGGCGAAGAGCTTCTAGCCCCAGAGAACCAGCCCGGCAACACCAGTACGGTATTAACAGTGTTCGAGACTTTCACATCAAATAATATGCGGAAACGAACACTCCGCAGCCTTGCCGAAGTCTACCAAGTAGCAAAAATAATTCCATGGAGTGACACGGCTATTACCTTTAACGCCAGTGATGAACCTAAATTCCGAACAACCCGAGCACCAGCCGCATTGGTCCTCAGTCCAATAGTTGACGGCTTTCGCCTTACCAAGGTACTCATGGATGGCGGCAGCGGATTAAACCTCATTTACAAGAAAACCCTTTGAAAAATGGAAATAGACTGGAGCCGCATTGAGCGAAGCAGCACAACCTTTAGAAGAATAATCCCTAGTCGGGAAGCAAGCTGCACAGGAAAAATTACACTGGATGTGGTGTACGGCTCGCCGGACAATTACAGATCCGAGGAGGTCACGTTCCAAGTGGCCTCGTTCAGTAGCGGATATCACGCTTTATTAGGGCGAGAAGCATTCACAATTTTTCAAGCTATACCCCATTACGGGTACATGAAGCTCAAAATGCCTGGGCCCAACGGAATCATCACTCTTGCCAGTGATCCGGACATAGCACTCCGCGCCGAAAATAAGACAGCCGCACTAGCCCTCGAGGCACTATCCGAAGCCCTAGCGGCCGAGGAACTCACTATGCTGCGCTTCACGATGAACAGGGACGATGTGATACTCGATAAGAGATCCAAGTCCACCTCCTTTAAGCCAGCGGACGAAATAGTCAAATTCCAAGTCCATCCAACGGACCCTACAAAGACCGCCTCCATTGGGGCACAGTTAAACCCTGATGTAGACACCGCACTACGAGAATTCCTACGCGAAAATTGGGACATCTTCGCCTGGCACCCCTCAGACATGACAGGAATCCCATGTCGGCTGGCCGAGCACAGCCTAAATATCCTAAAAGTATTCAAGCCAGTCAAACAGGCTCTTCGGCGATTTTCTGAATCCAAGAGACAGGCAATGGGAGAGCAGCTAGCCAAGCTATTGGAAGCCGGATTCATCAGAGATATAAAACATTCGGACTGGCTAGCAAACCCGGTGATGGTACCAAAGAAGGATAAATCCTGGCGCCTATGTGTCGACTTCAAGGACCTTAACAAAGCTTGCCCAAAGGATCCCTTTCCCTCCCCCGCATCGATCAAATTATCGACGCTACCGTTGGGCACGATTCATTGTGCTTCCTTGATGCATACTCCGGCTACCACCAAATCAAGATGGCGGAGCCAGACCAAGACGCAACGGCATTCATCACTCCATACGACCCATTCTGCTTCAACACAATGCCCTTCGGGCTCAAAAACGCCGGCGCAACAAATCAGCGCATGATTCAGACATGTCTGGCAAACCAGATCGGCAAAACAGTGGAGGCATACGTAGACGATGTGGTCGTCAAATCCAAGCATGTTGAAACTCTAGTAGACGACTTGAGGCTCACATTCGACAATCTCCGAACATATGACGTTAAGCTCATCCCGGAAAAATGCGTTTTCGGCGTACCAGCTGGAAAGCTCTTGGGCTTCATTGTATCCGGTAGAGGAATTGAAGCAAACCCAACCAAGATCCGAGCTCTGTCACAATTGGATATCCCAAAAGACCTCAAACAAATTCAAAAATTGACAGGATGCATGGCGGCTTTAAGCCGCTTTATCTCCCATTTGGGAGAAAAGGCATTACCCCTTTATCGCCTCCTCCAGTGCACCGAACACTTCGAGTGGACGGATGCCGCCACGGCCGGACTCGAAGAAATAAAAGCCATGTTGGAAACAAATCCGGTCCTGGCCACGCCCAATATGGGCGAACCAATGTTATTATATATCGCGACAACACATCAAGTTGTAAGCGCGGTGCTCGTCGTCGAACGAGAAATGGACGGACACAAGTTCCACCTTCAAAAACCAGTTTACTACGTGTCCACTATCCCAACTCCATGCAAGTCCCGGTATCCACATTATCAAAAGATAGCGTACGCGGTGTTCATGGCATCCCGGAAGCTGCGACACTACTTTCAAGAGTGTTCGATAACAGTAGCCTCCGAAGTACCTCTTGATGACATTATAAACAACCACGACGCGACTGGTCGGATTGCAAAATGGGCCATCGAGCTCCTCCCATTTGACATAACCTATAAACCACGGTGAGCTATCAAGTCGCAAGTTTTGGCTGACTTCGTCGCCGAATGGACTGAAGCCGAACTCTCTAAAGAGTACAATGCATATTCCAATTGGATCATGCACTTCGACGGCTCCAAAATGTTGGCCGGCCTGGGGGCTGGCGTCGTTCTCACGTCCCCAACCAGAGACACAGTCCAATATGTACTCCAGGTAATGTACACGGACTCCAACAATGCAGCCGAATACGAGGCCCTTTACATGGCCTCCGGATGGCGGTCTCCATGGGCATTAAACGCCTAGAGGTGCGCGGGGATTCGAACCTTGCAGTATCCCAAATAAATGGAGACTTCGACGCCAAGGATCCGAAGATGGCAGCTTATCATAACGCCATCCTAAAAATGTCAGCTCGGTTCAAAGGGCTCAAATTTCACCATATAGCCCGGAATAATAACCAGGCGGCGGACGTATTGGCACGCATCGGCACAAAGCGCGATGCCGTCCCTCCCAACATCTTCCTGGAGCGGCTTTTCAAGCCATCCGTACTATGGGAAGCGGAGTCCGGAAACAACAATCCGGACCCAACCGCACCGCCTGACACCGAACATTCTGACACAATCGGTGGTTCTGCCAATGAAATAACACCTTCAGCCCACGAAATAATGGCAGTCATTGCCCCATGGACGGAACCATTCCTAGCCTACTTAACCAGGCAGGAACTTCTCGAGGACCAAAACGAGGCCCGCTGCATAGTACAACGATCTAAAGCCTATAAGGTCCATGAGGGAGAGCTTTATAAGAAAAGCACAACCGGAGTCCTTCAAAGGTGTATCTCCGAAGACGAAGGGCGAAATCTTCTGGCTGAAATTCATGCCGGACTCGGTGGGCACCACACTGCAGCTCGGGCCCTTGTAGGCAAGGCCTTCCGTACAGGATTTTATTGGCCGATGGCCCAGGCAGATGCTCAGGACTTAGTCCAATGATGCATCGGTTGCCAGCTCTTTGCTAATCAAAGCCACATGCCACCCACCGCCCTCAAAACTATACCCATCACCTGGCCGTTCGCGGTCTGGGGGCTTGACATGGTTGGACCCCTTAAAGGGGGAACCCACAAGCAAAAATACCTATTGGTCATGGTGGATAAATTCACCAAATGGATAGAGGCCAAGCCAGTTAAGACGGCCAAATCCGGACCCGTGATAGACTTCATATCAGGGGTAGTACACCGTTACAGCGTCCCCCATAGCATCATCACTGATAACGGCACAAACTTCACGGCCGACGAGGTTAAACTCTGGTGCAGAAACATGGGCATCAAGCTCGACTACGCTTCAGTCTATCACCCTCAAACTAACGGTCAAGTCGAGCGAGCAAATGGTCTAATCATGAGCGGCATCAAACCCAGACTAGTGCGGTCCCTCAAGGAATCTAACATGCACTGGGTTCTGGAGCTCGACTCCGTACTCTAGGGGCTGCGGACCACGCCGAATCGCACTACCGCATTCACACCATTTTTTATGGTGTACGGCGCAGAGGCAGTTTTGCCCTGCGACATAATTCATGACTCACCTCGCGTGCGCATGTACGAAGAAAGAGAAGCCGAGCTGGATAGGCAGGATAGTTTGGACGCCTTAGAGGAGGAGCGCGACGTGGCAAAAGCTTGTTCCGCATTCTATCAACAGCAGGCCCGAAGATATCAAAGCAGAGAAGTACGGGCCAAAGCTTACAATGTTGGTGAACTAGTTCTACGCCTGCCGGACAAGAAAAAGGACAAACTCAAGCCCAAATGGGAAGGTCCCTTCATCATCGACCAAGTCCTGACCGGCGGAGCGTACCATCTGCGAAACGCATCGGATAACCGACTCGAGCCAAACCCATGGAACGCAGCCTGTCTCCGAAGATTCTACGCCTAGCGCCGGACTCTGAGTTTGTCTCCTTCCTCCGTCTACATTTTATACTTTAGCTGTCTTTTATTTCTCTCCTTCTCTCCCCCTTTTTTCTTAAAGCCTTTGGAGGCTCGTCTGCGCATTGTTCGCACACACTTGATGCGCTACTCGTGCTCATTATACCTGGGGGCTTCTTTAACAGAAGCTTATTTATACGGGCTTTATGCCCAACACATGTGTCACACTTCCGCATGTACCTTTTATTCGCCATTATATGTATCGATATGACTTAAGTTTAGGCGGCCAAGCTGGGTTGCCTAGCTCCTGTGCTTACCCCTACGTTCCCGATTGTTCGGCTAGGTGGTAAAGGGAGCACCTCTGCAATCGTTACTGTCGGGTCAGCTAGATGTGTACCTCAGACTGGGTGAAGCCGAAAACTAGCGTTCTTAAGGGAATATTCTGTCGGCGAACTAAAAGACGAACTCTTACTTATTCATTTATCTGCCCCAGATGTTTTTCTACTTTTTTCGCAGTCCGAACATGCACTTTAGGGCATGCCTCCCAGGGAAAGGAACCCCTAACGGAACTATTCTCCCTGGAAGATGTCTCTTACTAACCATGTAATATAACATAACTAGTTGGGCACTTGTCTGATAAAGCACTTTGACCCCTACGCCTGGTCTCCACGCATGCCCTGGTTCTTACATAACCGCGAGGGTATTCGGACACACTCTGGACTGTCGGGTCCCGAGGTTGAAGAGAAAAGGTCCGCTACGACAAACGATCTACAATCCGGCTAGAAGGCATTTTACATGTCATTTTAAATTACATAGTCAAATCGACTGATCGTATTCCTCTTCAATACCATCTAATAGGCTGTCTAGTTTATAGTCCCGCTGGGAATACTTTGCGACCAACTCTACTTGGCCATACACTAAGCTCACAGGGATCTCCTTCCCATCGGGCCCCACAGGTCCGACCTCGGCCATGTGGTTTGGGTCAGCCTTCGTGTACCGCGTCTTCACCATGGCCCAGGCCTCCCTGGCGCCTTGACGGCAGGCCGATATCTTCCATAGCCAAAAGAGCTGCCGTGCTCCCTAAAGCTTCTCTGCAAGCTCTCCAAGGCCTTCGGGTAGGGAGATGGATGGCCACAAGGCCTGGGCGATGCCTCTCATCACCTGCCGAACTCGTTCGTGCAGTTGTAGCAGCTCGGGAAGTAGGTCACCCATTGAACCGGGCATTTCCTCTGCACGACGACCTGTGAGCATACCTACAGACATATTTCTGTTAATGGACTTCCTCGCCGAACTCTTCTTTTCATAAGTTCGCTCAAGCACTTACTATAAATGCCGCGACGAAGCCGCCGATTCTCCTTGACGGAGTCAGACAGCTGGGCACGAACATCTTTTAGTTCCTCGCCCAGCTGGGTGTTGGCATCTTGGAGGTTATTTTTCTCTTGCTGCACCCTTGTAAGCACTTTCTCGTCGAGTTTTAACCGGCGGAGGAGCTGTTGCTTGTCCGGATCTAGTCCGGCGCCATCTGCAATATTATTGTCAGACTTATACACACGCCGCATTTAGGAAATTACTTCTCTGTAGAAGCATATATTACCAGAGGGGGTCTCTGTGGCTTCCCCTGTCGCGGCTAGTGCGGCCTCAAGTTGGGCCTTGCACTCTTGAAGCTCCTGGGACAGTTGGATATTCTTTTCTGGAAGATCCTGCATGACAAATGATCCTTAAATCAGTTATTCTAACTATTTTAAGTCTCGGGGGCTACTGGCATATATAACTGTCAAAATTCCTCACCCGTATGTCTTTCACATACTGCTCTGTGGCTCTGGCTAGACCATCTTGAGCGGCACGAAGGTGCGCATCTCCCGAATTGAAGGCATTCAATGCCTCTTGGGAGAAACATGTGTCACGAAGAACTGTCCGGCGGCGCCTATGATTCATGGCACTCTCCACCTCAGATTTGGTGGCGGACAATCTGTCGGCATCCTCCGCTGGAGGAGCATCCGACGCGCGCCTTGTGTTAGCCTCCCCCTCCGGACCTGGCATTGGAGCCTGGCTGGCGGAGGCTCGATTGGGAACCTCCCCGGACACAGTCCGGCGAGCGCTCTTTTTCCTGAAATGGTCACGAACGTTAGTATGCCTTCCAGGAATCTTTTCTTGAAACACGGTGGCACGCCATACCGTTGCGGCGACGTCTCGATCCGCACCGCACTTCTTTTCCGCCTGCTGGGCCGAGCTGCCCCTTGTTGGACAGCCGCCGCGGGCTCGGCCTCCCGCCTCAAAGGCACCTCCTGCGAAACATCATTGGTAGGCGGTGATCAGAAATAAGCATGGATGGGTCATGGTATCAGGACTTCGATCACAGTTACCTGGGAAGCCGGAAATATTCCAGGGTAGTCGGCCGTAATGGCGACCAAAGCATTGTCGATGCTAAGTTGGTGGAACACCCCATCGATCAGCTCCACCTTTATATCCGGATCCTCTTCGGAGGCCGGATCGAGGGACCGTTCCGGATCCTCGGGTTGTGGAGGCGGGTTGTGTATATCCTCGACAGCCCGGCGCAATTCCTGCGTCGAAATCACAAAATGAGATACTTAACCATGGGAATGGGGATCGGATAGGCAAAAAGAAATGTCCGCTTACCTGGCTTCGAGGATTGTTCATAGAAAACCCGTTCAATGGACTAACGCGGAGAAAATCCTCCTTTTCCCCTTTGTACAGGCCGAACAAGATCTTCACCAGATCGGCGACCGATCCCGGCCCCTTACGGCCATGGCGGGTAGCATCATCCTCCCCGTTGAAATCCCACATGGGGTGGCCCCTGTACTGGAGCGGCTGCACCCCCCGCATAATGCATGTGGCCATGACTCCGATCATGGTCAGGCCGGAATGAGCTAATAACCTTATTCGGCCCATCAGGTAGAGGACATCCTTGTCATTTTCCCTCTGGGGGCTCCGCGGGCGCCAGCTTAGGCGTTTCTTAAAAGGAGCATTACTGAACTTCGGGAGGCCAGTCCGAACAGGATCCGGCAGCGGGATGTCTTCCATGTAAAACCATTCCGAAGGCCAGTCTTTGGACACCTTCTTCGGGGTTCCGGATCGATATCCGGTCCTGGCGATGCGCCATAGTTCGGCTCCGCCCACTTGGTATATTGACCCCTCATGAGAACGGGGTACAAGGCAGAATAATCTCTTCCACAGCGCAAAATGAGCCTCGATGCCCAAGAACAGCTCGCAAAGGGCCACGAATCCCGCGATGTGCAAAATGGAGGCAGGCGTAAGGTTGTGCAACCGGAGGCCATAGAACTCCAGGAGCCCCCGGAGAAACGGATGAATTGGAAATCTGAGCCCTCTTATCAGATAAGAGATGAAGCATACCCGCTCTCCTTTGGAGGGATTGGGGACGCTCTCTGCCTGCTTTCCGCCCTTGTAGGTGGCGAGTCCGGCTCGAACTGGAACCATAAAGGCTGGGGGAAGAAATCCCTTGGTTTGGAGCATCACTAACTCACTATGCGGGACCGAGCATCTCTTACAGTCTCCAGGCTGAGGGCTGGGAGTGTGAGGGGAGGAGCCGCGTCGATTGTCCATGATGGAATGGATTTTTTGTCAGAGGCGCTCCGATGAATGCTCGCGGAGGGAGGATGGTGTGATTCGGATCTGGATCCCCATTTCTTTTATAGGCGGCTCATTTGCGCAGCTAGGGGGGTAAATGTAAAGATACCCTGGCTTTTCGCATTCGTTTGACACGTGGAAGGTGGCCATTATTGGGCGTGGAAGCCAAGAAGCACAACATTTATAAGAAGCCAGACACTATTCGACAAGTATATGGAATTTGGAGAAGAACCCGCCTCGCAATGCCGAAGACAATCTACGCGCCAGACTCATCGTCATTGAAGCCTGGTTCGGGGGCTACTGAGGGAGTCCTGGACTAGGGGGTGTCCGGATAGCCAAACTATCATCTTTGGCCGGACACCAAGACTATGAAGATACAAGATTGAAGACTCCGTCCCGTGTCCAGATGGGACTTTCCTTGGCGTGGAAGGCAAGCTTGGCGATACGGATATGTAGATCTCCTACCATTGTAACCGACTCTGTGTAACCCTAGCCCTCTCCGGTGCCTATATAAACCGGAGGGTTTTAGTCCGTAGGACGAACAACAATCATACCATAGGCTAGCTTCTAGAGTTTAGCCTCATTGATCTCGTGGTAGATCTACTCTTGTACTACCCATATCATCAATATTAATCAAGCAGGAGTAGGGTTTTACCTCCACCGAGAGGGCCCGAACCTGGGTAAAAACATCGTGTCCCTTGTCTCCTGTTACCATTCGCCTAGACGCACAGTTCGGGACCCCCTACCCGAGATCCGCCGGTTTTGACACCGACAGTCACCTTGTGGTGGACAGTAAAGAGGCGGCTTGCGTGTCTCTTCGAGACCGCAGGGCCGCCTCTCATTTACTGCCCTCGCTTGGGAACCGTCGCTCCAAGCGTCCCACCGCGCCCGTCCCTTGCGCCACATTCGCTGCATGCATGATGCAGAGTGAATGACAGGCGCGCCGGGATGTGGGAAGTCATGCGCGCGCAGGTCGATTCCCACGCGCCTTCAATGGAGCGGGGAGGGCGGTCGACGGCCCCGCTTGCTGTCACTTCAACGGGCCGGATTGGCCAAGAGGGGGCGGCCGAGCCTCGCCCCCGCCTCTTTATAAAGAGGGGAGCGGTAGGAACGGTGACCCTCAATCCTTCGCCATCTGCCTCTCCCTACATCTGCTTCCTCCTTTCTTCTGCCATGGCGAGGGGGCATGGTGATGCTTCATTGGTGGTGGCGAGGGTCTCGGCTCGACAACACATCGCTCCTCCCCTGGAGCTCGTGGCGGTGGAGCCGCCTCTCAGAGGGAGGGGGAGGGGCGAGGTCAAGGCCACCGTGGCGCTCGAGGGAGAGGAGGACGGGGCGGCAGATCGGCTTCGCCTCCGCCAGTGGCCCCTCCTCCCGTGGAGGGCCCTGTTGGGGACAACCCTTGCGAGTTCTTTGTCAGGATGCGCTAGCCACCGCGCCGTCGTCTTTGCCTTCCGACTCCATTTGCGCTGGAGATGGAGCTGGATCCGCCACGGGCATTGTGGCAGCATATGAGGGGTTGCGGGAATAGCGGCACATGGGCCGACTTCGAGTTCCCCGCCCCTCACGTCATGTATCTCTGCCGAGGGTGGAAGACCTTCACTAGCATCCACAACTTGACGGTGGGGCTCGTTCTCTTCTTCAAATTAATGGAGAACGGCCTGCTCTCCGTCAAGGTCTTTGGAGATCTTGAAACTCGCTTGAAGTGCTGCGTGGAGAGCTCCTCCGATGACGGGAACACTTCCTCGAGCGGGAGTGATGAGGAGGACAGCGGGGCAGATGAAGGGGACGAGTCTGACTAGGCGAGGGACGCCCCGTGCCTGGGCGGGTGCGGCAGCAGCAGCATCTGCACCTGGCCATTCCTCCAGCGGGACCCGCCGGGGGAGGGGCCAGCTCCTTGGACTTCTCGGGACCGCCTCCTTGGGCGGCTGGCGAATGGAAGCCGAGGAAGGCGAAGAAGGCGGGTGGCGCGCCGTTAAGCCGGAGTACGCAGACATCGACGCCTTTGTTGATGGACCGCTGCCTAATCTTCCAGCTCTTTCCCTGGTGCCGCCACCGCCGACCCTCTCCTAGGCGACTGTCGGCAGGTTCTCTTGGTGTCTTTTGCTGCTCGTACCTTGCCTAGGCGCCCCTTTTGCCCTTCTGCTTTCTTGTTCCATTTCCTAAGGAGAGGGGCAAGAAAGGGATTACGGGCACCTTATTTCTTTTTAGTCTTGTAAGCCTTCGGGCCTTTGTTAACTTTAGAACTTGTAATCCCCTTACTCATGTTTTTCTTTTCGTATGAACTGTACCTGTACGGGATGTTTTTTAATGAAAAAGGGATGTTTGCCGGGATTTTCGTTCGCGGGTGGAACCCACGAGAAGGAGTGAATCCTTGTTATTTTTTAAGATAAACGTTTTTCGCCGGGCAACAGGCCTTGCCGTCTCCCCACTTCGCTTGACCTTTCCCACGCCCTTGGCGGAGGCATGGATGAGGTGGGCTTAGGCTCCTTGTTCCTCTTCTTTGCTGCCGCGGCTACGACCAAATCAGACCCAGGGGATAATCCTCGGGTGCCGAAAAACGGGAGCACGATAGCTCAGAGATAGAACGGGGTTTCACGTATCCCAGTCCATAACAAAATGCATGATAGGGGATAGAGAACTTATCTGGATCTGCAGCCCCCAACAACCTCATCTTGCCGCGGATGAATCCTTGTCCTCGCAGCCCCCGGCAACTTCTGCTTGCCGAGGCTCGGACGCCGGTCCGTCCCCTTTCTTCCAGAGTAGCTCGACAAGAATACTTATGTGCCCTGCGAACCAAAGAAGACAGAGAAGAACAGAGAGACACACACTCGACCTCTAAGCTAGGGGTTAGCCGCCGCCAAGTACTATCAACCCTAACCAGGGAAGAGACTCAACCTAGCATGCATGCTATAACTTAGGGCGCCAGCACTTCGTTTATTTATGCTCAGGATCTGCGACCTGGCTTTGTACAAAGTGTTACATGCCTTGCCGGCAAGGCTTGTACAAAAGGGTGGCTTGTCGGGAGGCCCGTCAGCTGCGCCTTATCGGTAAAACTTACAGAGATGCTCGATGTTCCAGGAGTTGCTCACTAGAATGGCATCTTCGGTCTCCAGCCGGACTATGCCGGGCCTAGTGACTCGTGTTACCCGATACGGGCCTTCCCAGTTCGGTGTCAACTTGTTGAAGTTCTTGGCCGACTGAAAGTGCCGAATAACAAGGTCGCCTTCCTCAAAGCTCCAGGCATGAACCGTGCGGCTATGATAGCGGCGCAACGCTTGCTGGTAGCGTGCTGCTCTCACAGCCGCCCAGAGACGATCTTCCTCAAGGAGCGTCGCGTCATCTTGCCGCAATCGCTCTTGCTCAAGCTCATCATAAGCGAGCACTCGAGGTGACCCATACATGAGTTCTGTGGGGAGAACTGCTTCTGCCCCGTAAACCAGGGCAAAGGGTGTCTGGCCGGTGGCTCGATTTGGCGTTGTTCTAATTGACCAAAGAACCGCCGACAACTCATCAATCCAGCGCCTTCCACTCTTGCGCAGCCTGTCAAAAGTCTTTGTTCTTAAGCCTCATAGGACTTCAGCATTTGCTCTCTCCGCTTGGCCGTTGCTCTGTGGATGTGCCACGGAAGCAAAACAGACCCTGCTGCCGAGATCCTCAATGTACTGCATGAAGGCATGGCTTGTGAACTGTGTGCCGTTGTCGGTGATGATCCTGTTGGGCACCCCAAAACGGCACACTAGTCCCTTGAAGAACTTGATGGCTGACTGTGCTGTCACCTTCCTCACTGCTTCCACCTCTCGCCACTTTGTGAACTTGTCGATTGCGACGTACAAGTACTCAAAGCCCCCGATAGCACGGGGAAAGGGCCCAATATGTCGAGCCCCCAGACCGAGAAGGGCCAGGAGAGAGGGATAGTTTGAAGGGCTTGAGCTAGTTAATGGAGCTTCTTCGAATGGAACTGGCACGCTTCACACTTGGTTACTAGTGACGTCGCATCCTGGAGGGCGGTGGGCCAGAAGAAACCTTGCCGGAAAGCCTTGCCGGCAAGGGCCCTCGACCCTATGTGGGAGCCACATATGCCTCCATGTAGTGGCGGAGCCAGCATTGGAGCAAGCCCCGGGCCCATTTTTTTTGCCGCGAGGAACGAACTTAATGTCCATAAGGCTTTTAGCTACCTCAAAAGATAACCCAAACAAAATATGGCTCAATTGCACAAAAAATTTAGAATTTAAACTCAATGCTTAATGATACAACAAAATAGATAAAAATACATGGCGAAAACTACAAAGTACATTATGTGATAAAGAAAAATACCGAATCAATGGTTTGCTTCACGAGTGCTTCGCATAACCTCATCAATAGTGGAAGAAGAGCCAACACCGTCAAGGCATCAATAGCACTTCAACGAGGTAAAAGCCCTTTGCGAGATCTATATAAGTTTCTTGGATCAAGACAAGCAATGCATCTTAACAATTGAGTAGATCTTTTGTCTTCCTTTTCTACAATATGAAATAAAATTGGCAATTACATCAAAATACCCTAGATATATGACTGCATATGTACACATTATTTGAATTAAATTTCAGTTCGAAGTAATTTACACACTGATCATCATACAAGTAAAAAATGTTATAAGTAGAACTGTGGAAAGCTTCAATGAGGGAACAGAGAAAGCATTAAACAAAATACAAGGTGCAGCAGCCTGCTGTGAAACAACGGGCAGGGGATGACGTGCCACGCTGGCGATCGACACATGGGACAGGATGCGGCGGCCGGAGCCCAGAGGACAGAGCCGGGGGGAAGGGGGGGGCGGAGGCAAAGCCACGGCGGACGGCGGCGTGAACGCTGGTGTGTGCAGATCGATCGTGCAGACCGTCTTGCCTGCATGCTCGCATGCTCGGCGGCGGCCGCGCGGGGGTGCGCTGGCGCTGCGTCTCTTCAGCCTCATGGAACGTGCGCACGAGTTGGATCGTGGGTGGGTTCTCTAAGTTTCTGGTAAGACAACTTAGCACGCTTTGGGCCTTCTTTATCTATTGGGCTGTACCCCAGGCCTGCAAAGAAACCTATAAAATTATAGCCTGTAAATATTTGCATGCCCCGGGCTCGGGCCCTGGGTGCCCGGGGCCCAGCTCCGCCCCTGCCTCCATGTATCTCTGCCAACATCTTTAGTCCTTCCTCCCGGGAGATGCACTTCAATTTCACCCCATTCGGTCTTTTCTTTACAATACGTTATCGATGAATTGGTACAGAGCAGACCGGCGGGCTACTCTTTCTGCCTCTTCCTGCTCCTCAGGAAGCTCTCCTTTTTGAAGGAATCGGACGGTGGGCTGCACCCATGCCGTAGCTTGTGGCTCGACAACAAGGAACAAATGCGTCTCTTCTGCCACGGGAGCGGCCGCCTCCACGGCCATGACCTGAGGTCCTGCCGGAGTCGGTTGCCCCGCGGTAGGATCGCCATCCATGATAACATCTTCGCCGGCGGCCCCGGGGAGCTCGATGGGGAAGTACTTGCAGGGGCCTAGCTTTCTCCGCTTGTTCTGCCCGGTCGACGGCTCAACGGATGGTTGAGTTAACTGAAGCACAAAAGTACCTGGTTCCACAGGTAGCTTGAGGGCAGCGCACTTTGACAGGTAGTTGCCAATGTCATTCTCCGCCCGAGGGACGTGCTCCGCTTGTATACCGTCAAAGCGCTCCTCCAGTTTCCTCACCTCATCTACAAAAAGCTTCCATCAATGGGCTTTGATAATCATTGTTGATCTGCCTGACGACGAGCTGTGAGTCGCCCGTGACGATGAGCTTTTTAACTCCGAGGTCTGCCGTGATCCTGAGACGAGCAAGCAAACCCTCGTACTCGGCGGTGTTGTTGGTTGACATCTCCCAGGGGAAGTGCATCTGGATGACATACTGTAGGACGTTGAAGTATGTCTAGAGGGGGGTGATTAGACTACTTGACCAATTAAGAACTTAACATTTTCCCAATTTTAGAGTTTGGCAGATTTTAGCTATCTTAGGACAAGTCAAGCAATCATCACACAATTCAAGCAAGCATGCAAAGAGTATATAGGCAGCGGAAATTAAAGCATGCAACTTGCAAGAAACTAAAGGGAAGGGTTTGGAGGATTCAAACTCAATTGGAGACACAGATGTTTTTGGCGTGGTTCCGATAGGTGGTGCTATCGTACATCCACGTTGATGGAGACTTCAACCCACGAAGGGTAACAGTTGCGCGAGTCCACGGAGGGCTCCACCCATGAAGGGTCCATGAAGAAGCAACCTTGTCTATCTCACCATGGCCGTCGCCCACGAAGGACTTGCCTCACTAGCGGTAGATCTTCACGAAGTAGGCGATCTCCTTTCCCTTACAAACTCCTTGGTTCAACTCCACAATCTTGTCGGAGGCTCCCAAGTGACACCTAGCCAATCTAGGAGACACCACTCTCCAAGAAGTAACAAATGGTGCGTTGATGATGAACTCCTTGCTCTTGTGCTTCAAATGATAGTGTCCCCAACACTCAACTCTCTCTCATAGGTTTTGGATCTGGTGGAAAGAAGATTTGAGTGGAAAGCAACTTGGGGAAGGCTACAGATCAAGATTCATATGGTAGGAATGGAATATCTTGGCCTCAAGACATGAGTAGGTGGTTCTCTCTAAAAAATGGTAAGTTGGAAGTGTAGGTTTGTTCTGATGGCTCTCTCCACGAATGAAGAGGAGGTGGAGGGGTATATATAGCCTCCACACAAAATCTAACCGTTACACACAATTTACCAAACTCGGTGGGACCGATTCAACAGACTCGGTCGGACCGATTTAGCAAACCTAGTTACCGTTAGGATTTTCGGTGGGACTGACATGCAACTCGGTGAGACTGATTCAGTTAGGGTTAGGTCATAAGGTAATCTCGGTAAGACCGATTACACAAACTCGGTGAGACCGATTTTGGTAATAAGCTTTCCAGAGAGTTGGTCAGGTAAACTCGGTGGGACCAATTTGCTCTTTTCGGTGAGATCAAAATGTTACAAAAGGGAAACAATGAGTTTTCATTGCAATCTCGGTTGGACCGATCGCTGACTTTGGTTAGACCGAAACGTTACGAAGGGAAACAGAGAGATTACAATCCCATCTCGGTAAGACCGAGATCCCTATCGGTAAGACCGATTTGCTTAGGGTTTGTGGCAGTGGCTATGACATTTTAAATCGGTGGCGCCGGATAGGAAGAATCGGTGTGACCGATTTTGGCTTTAGGTTTAGGTCATTTGTGGATGTGGGAAAGTAGCTGAGGGTTTTGGAGCATATCAGTAAGCACATGAAGCAAGAGGCTCATTAAGCAACATCTCATCCCTCCTTGATAGTATTGGCTTTTCCTATAGACTCAATGTGATCTTGGATCACTAAAATATAAAATGAAGAGTTATAGATGAGATAGAGTGGATGAGCATCACAAAATGCAGAGATTTTTGCAAAAGAATGATTCAAAAATTCACTTTTAGTTTTCCACAGAAAGCATTTCGGATCAACCGATTTTCAAACTCGGTGATACCGAAGCAGTTTTGGAACCTAAACTGATGAACTCGGTTGGACCGAGTCACAGTTCGGTGGCACCGAGACTGCTAGGGTTTCGCAAAGTCTTAAAATCGGTCTCACCGATTAGCAATTGTCGGTCAGACCGAGAGTTACTACTGCAATGGCATAAGCCAAATCGGTGGGACCGAGTTTTTCAACTCGGTGGGTCCAAGATGGTTTCGGCGGAAACCTAACCCTAAAATTTCGAATCTCATCTACTCTATGGACTGCATTGACTGGATAGGAGTTGTTCAATCGTGGCAAGAATCAATAAGAACACAATGTGTTAGGAATCGGACGAGGATAGCACAGTGATCGAGTCCATACCCTAGCTTGGCGATGAACTCGCTACGGCGACAACGGCGGGGGCGAAATCCGTTGACGGCGGCAGAGACCAGCGACAGGAGGCGGCTGGCGACGAGGAGACGATCCGGAGACCTTCGAGGTAGAGCGAGCTATTGCGCGGGCGAAGGGGTTTGGCGAAATTTCCAAAATTTTGCCCGTGAATATATATAGCCCGACCCTGTCGGTGTGACCGAGTGGAACAACTCGGTGGCACCGAGATGCATAACTGCGTACAGTTACAGCAACTCGGTGTGACCGAAAAGTTCAAATCGGTTGCACTGAGATTGAAAACCTAGATCGACTTAATGATCTCGGTAGGACCGAAATGTAGGAATCGGTCAGACCGAGAGTCACAAAGAAGTTTTGGAAGTTTAAGTCTATGACGAATCGGGGACTCCGAGTGCTCCTCACACAGAGTGGTTCGAACCAGACTTGATCAAGTTTTGTGATGTAGCATGAATAGAGTTTGAGACGAGAAAAGCGTAGATAGCTAGAGAAGGTTCTTAGGCATTCTTGTCCATCCACTTGGCAAAAAGAAAACAAGCCAATCAATCATAACAACAAGTGGATGTCCTTGAATGAGTAAAATATGCACCAACATGCTCACACAATAAGATGGCAAATGAAATATGTGGCAAAACATGCACAACCAATTCTAGCATCTATCAAATAATTGGCGATGACTAGGTCATCTATATATGAGTATATTGACTTAGGAGTCAAATGAAAACATTTGATCATAGGTCATACTCATCGTTTAAGCTCAAGTGGGGTTACCACTTTTACATAATGCATTGATGTGTTCACACCATTAGAGTTGCTTTGACTCAATTCTTAGAGTTAAGCTCCCCCTAGATGTGAGATCCCCCCTTAGAGGGATGAACTAACCTTTGGTTTTGTCGATGATGACTTCATGTAGGTGTTGAAGATGTGGATGCTTAATGTTGATGTAGATCATTTGGAGCAATCCTTCGGAGTGAGTTGCACTTTCAACTTACCTACATGGGTTAGTCCCACAAGGAACAAACAAGAATAACCATAGACATAGAGTGATGCATACACAAGATGATGTCCATGAAATCATTAGGTTACCTTGTCCCTTGCCTTACCAACATGAGGGTTTGTGACTCCTTGAACTAGTGCAAGATGTGGAAGTTGATTGCACTTGTTCTTGCCATAATGATATGAGTGAAGAATGTTGGCGGAGTCACCCTCAAGAACTCTCTAGTTCTTGTTCTTCGGGATCCACATCATCTTGATGGGAATCCTTGGAGTTGTAGTTGTACTTGATGAAGTAGAACTTGACGTAGTCTTGGGAACCCACTTGAACGAGGCCTTAGGTGCTTCTTAAAATGCATCAATCTCTTCTTGAAGCTTGTCCTTGCTTTTGTTCTTGTGGTCTTGTGGTGGAAGATCATCTTGTGCTTGTGTTACCTTGAAAGAAGTAGGATCATACTTCTCTTGTTGAGGAACAAACTTCGTCTTGGGGTATTGATCTTCTTCCCACTCAACTCCATTGGCATTGAACTTTTGTTCAAAACCAACACCTTGATTCTTCCGGTGCCTTCCTTGCTTGCGTACAATTTCCTCGAATTTCTTACTCCCGGCAAGGCTCTTGTAAACACCTTTCTCTATAATTCCCTTCAATAAGCTATTTTCTTGCTCAAGTGTAACTTGGCTAAGAGAATCATTAGTGGAATCAAGAGAACTACTAGAAGCAACAATATTGGATTTGACATTGTTATTGTTACTACTAGAGGAAGTATCTTTCTTGTACTTGTTACTAGACTTGACTTGAGGCATGTAAGTAGATAAGAGTAAACGCTTGGCAATGTAAGAAGAACTTTTCTTACGGAGATCATCATTGATTGCCTTTAAGAACTCATGCTCTTGCTCAAGATTGAGCTTTTCAAAGTGTAACTTCTCATGAGCCCTTAAAAGTTCTCGATGATCTTCGAAGATAGTTTCATGAGCCAACTTAAGAGTGTTTAGTTCTTTAGTTAGAAGCTCAATCTTCTCCTTATCATTCTCATTCGTTTTATCTTGATTAGCATGATTAATTGACGTTTCATCATAGTATTCATCACTAGAGTTGTCAACAAGTAAATCATCATCCACAAGCAAGTTATCTTCATCACTATTGAAATCAACATACTCGGGATGTCTTACCTTTGGACCTTTGGCCATGAAGCATCTTCCAATTCCTTCATTTGGTGAATCAAATATGTCGTAGGAGTTGGTTGACACAAGTGCTAGACTGGCAACACCTTCATCTTGAGTATATTCGGAGTCAGTGTGATAGCTTCTCTCGGAGTGATTGTCGGAGTCGGAGTCGGATACCCATTCACCAACATGAGCTTGATGTCTTCGTTTTGTGTAGCTCCTTGATGACTTGTCCTTCCTTTCCAAATCCTTGCTTCTCCGTGAGGGTCTTCGTTCATAATGATCATCTCTACTCCTCCTCTCTCTTGGTGGTGATTCTTCTCTTTTGCTTCTTCTTCTTGGAGAATCTTCTCTTCTTTTGTAGGGTGTCGTACACTCATTGGAATAGTGTCCGGGTCTCCCACAATTGTAGCAATTGCGCTCTCGACTAGAAGATCTTTTGTCATGGTAAGATCTTGACTTGGAGCTTCTTTCTTTGCTTCTACTCTTGTAGAATTTGTTGAAGTTCTTCACCATTAAGCTCAATTCTTCATTGATGGTTTGTTTCTCACTTGATGATGTGGGGGCTTCACTTGAGACTTTGTAAGCACCACTTGACTTGTTGTGAAGTTCCTCCTTATCCTTGAGTGACATCTCATGAGCAACAATTCTTCCAATGACTTCCGTTGGCTTGAGATCGTTGTAGTTTGGCATCATTTGGATCAATGTGCACGCGGTATCATACTTTCCATCCAATGCTCTTAGGATCTTCTTGATGATGAATTTGTCGGTCATCTCTTCACTCCCTAAGCCGGCAATCTCATTTGTGATAAGTGCAAGCCTAGAGTACAGTTCAGCGACACCTTCACCATCCTTCATTTTGAACTTGTCAAGCTGACTTTGGAGCACATCCAACTTGGATTCCTTCACGGATTCGGTATCTTCATGCATATCAATCAAAGTATCCCAAATTTCCTTTGCATTCTCAAGACGGCTGATTTTGTTGAATTCTTTGGGGCACAATCCGTTGAAGATGATATCACAAGCTTGAGCGTTGTATTGCAACATCTTCAATTCTTCCGCATTAGCTTCACGGTTCGGTTCTCTCCCATCAAAGAATTCACCTTGCAAGCTAATACAAATAATTTCCCAAACGGCGGGGTTATGTCCAAGAATATGCATTTTCATCTTATGCTTCCAACTAGCAAAATTAGTACCATCAAAGTAAGGACCTCTACGGTGATTATTTCCCTTGTTAGACGCCATACTCTGCTAGGTTGTGAAACCAAGGCTATGACCACCAAAAGCTATGGAAATCAAAGCGAATGGAGACCAAAGCTTTGATACCACTTGTAGGACCTTGAAGTATGTCTAGAGGGGGGGTGATTAGACTACTTGACCAATTAAAAACTTAACCTTTTACCAATTTTAGAGTTTGGCAGATTTTAGCTATCTTAGGACAAGTCAAGCAATCATCACACAATTCAAGCAAGCATGCAAAGAGTATATAGGCAGCGGAAATTAAAGCATGCAACTTGCAAGAAAGTAAAGGGAAGGGTTTGGAGGATTCAAACGCAATTGGAGACACGGATGTTTTTGGCGTGAATTCGATAGGTGGTGCTATAGTACATCCACATTGATGGAGACTTCAACCCACGAAGGGTAACGGTTGCCCGAGTCCACGGAGGGCTCCACCCACGAAGGGTCCACGAAGAAGCAACCTTGTCTATCCCACCATGGTCGTCGCCCACGAAGGATTGCCTCACTAGCGGTAGATCTTCACGAAGTAGGCGATCTCCTTGCCCTTACAAATTCCTTGGTTCAACTCCACAATCTTGTCGGAGGCTCCCAAGTGACACCTAGCCAATCTAGGAGACACCACTCTCCAAGAAGTAACAAATGGTGCGTTGATGATGAACTCCTTGCTCCTGTGCTTCAAATGATAGTCTCCCCAACACTCAACTCTCTCTCATAGGTTTTGGATCTGGTGGAAAGAAGATTTTAGTGGAAAGCAACTTGGGGAATGCTAGAGATCAAGATTCATATGGTAGGAATGGAATATCTTGGCCTCAACACATGAGTAGGTGGTTCTCTCTCAGAAATGGTAAGTTGGAAGTGTAGGTTTGTTCTGATGGCTCTCTCCACGAATGAAGAGGAGGTGGAGGGGTATATATAGCCTCCACACAAAATCTAACCGTTACACACAATTTACCAAACTCGGTGGGACCGATTCAACAGACTCGGTCGGACCTATTTAGCAAACCTAGTGAACGTTAGGATTTTCGGTGGGACTGACATGCAACTCGGTGAGACCGATTTGGTTAGGGTTAGGGCATAACGTAATCTCGGTAAGACCGATTACACAAACTCGGTGAGACCGATTTTGGTAATAAGCTTTCCAGAGAGTTGGTCAGGTAAACTCGGTGGGACCGATTTGCTCTTTTCGGTGAGACCGAAATGTTACAAAAGGGAAACAGTGAATTTTCATTGCAATCTCAGTGGGACCGATCGCTCACTTCGGTTAGACTGAAACGTTACGAAGGGAAACAGAGAGATTACAATCCCATCTCGGTAAGACCGAGATCCCTATCGGTAAGACCGATTTGCTTAGGGTTTGTGGCAGTGGCTATGACATTTGAAATCGGTGGCGCCGGATAGGAATTGGCTTTAGGTTTAGGTCATTTGTGGATGTGGGAAAGTAGCTGAGGGTTTTGGAGCATATCACTAAGCACATGAACCAAGAGTGTCACACCCTAGCTAGTCATGCATTAGAGTGTTGCATCATGTTTACTCTTTCATCAGAAACTTGAAATGGGGATTTGTGAAACCCTCAGAATCATTTTTGAAAATGACCCAAATAAAAATTTCTCCAAAAGGGTCCAAGAAAATGCTCATGTTGCTCTCTGAAAATATTGGACAGAGATAAAAATCAAACCAATATTTTTAAGAGCTCATAGGTATTTATTTTGGGCATTTGGAATTAATGCATAAATATTTGCATTGGAAATATATTAGTTATATATATATTAATATATGTCCAAAAATTATGCCACCTGTTGGGGAGCTCTAGAATAATATATCTAGCTCCTGCAAAAATTGGCATAAGGTAATAAAATGATTTAATATTTTATTTAAATCAAAACAAATGACAAAAATTAGAAAACAAAAATAATAAAAGAGGGAAACCTTACCTGGGCTTCTTACCTGGCGCCTCTGGCCCAGCAAGCCAGCCCAGCCCACCACCGCCGTCGTCCTCCTGGCGCCAGTCGGCCAGGCGTGTGGCCGGCGCGCGCGCACGGGCGGAGCGCCACGCCACCAGCTCGCCTGCCTGCCTACCCCGCCAGCGCGACGCCGCGACGGTTCTTCTCGGTGCTGCCCCGATCCCCTGGCCTTATCCCCCTCTCTCCCGTGCTTCTCCCCCTGCTCTCTCTGTCTCTCTCACCCGACGCACCCATCGCCGCCGTTCGCCATAGCAGCCGTCACCGGCCTCCCCTCGCCTCCCCGACACGCTCCCCAGCTCCGCCGCGACCCCCTCTACCTCCTCTTTGAGCCACGCAAGACGGAGCACCCCGTGGAGCCATCGCCGTCGCCATCCTCGCCTCCGGCCGCCGTGGGTACTCGCCGTCGATTCGGGAGCTACCGGGCATCCCCGACCTCGCCCTCGCGCTCGCTGGTTCCGCTGTGAGCCCCTCTCCGTTTCCCCTCTCTTCTGTCACACCCTAGCTAGTCATGCATTAGAGTGTTGCATCATGTTTACTCTTTCATCAGAAACTTGAAATGGGGATCTGTGAAACCCTCAGAATCATTTTGAAAATGACCCAAATAAAAATTTCTCCAAAAGGGTCCAAGAAAATGCTCATGTTGCTCTCTGAAAATATTGGACAGAGATAAAAATCAAACCAATATTTTTAGGAGCTCATAGGTATTTATTTTGGGCATTTGGAATTAATGCATAAATATTTGCATTGGAAATATATTAGTTATATATATTAATATATGTCCAAATATTATGCCAATTATAAAGGAGCTCTGGAATAATATATCTAGCTCCTGCAAAAATTGGCATAAGGTAAATAAGTGATTTAATATTTTATTTAAATCAAAACAAATGTCAGAAATTAGAAAACAGAAAAATAAATAAAAGGAGGAGCTTACCTGGGCTCCTCCCAGTGCAGCCCAGCCAGCTGGCCGGCCCAGCCAGCAGGCGGCCCAGCCCGCCTCCCTCCTCTGTCGTCTTCGTCCTCGACAGAGGGAGGGGAGTGTGGCCGGCGCGCGCGCGCGCCACCGCGCCACGCCACCTGCTCGCCTGCCTGCCTGCCCTCCCCTCCTCGTCTCGATGCCCCGGACGACGCCACGCCCTCCACCCTGCTCTCTCTCACTCTCCCTCAGTTCTTCCCTCCTCTCCCTCGCTCCCTCTCTCACGGCCGAACACCACCATCGCCGCCGTTCGCCATAGCAGCCGTCACCGGCCACCCCTCGCCCCTCCGCTGAGCTCAGGAGCTCCGCCTCGACCCCCTCTTCCTCCCCACCGATCCACGGGTCTCCGGAAGCCCTGCATCGCCGCCCACGTCGCCGTTCCCCTCCTCGGCCACCGGAGATCATCGCCGTCGATTCGCTGCACTCCGGCCGTCCCCGAGCCCGCTAACCATCCCTGCAGCTCCGCGATGAGCCAGTGACCCGATTCCCCCTTGCCCCGTCGTCCCTGGCATCCTGTAGCTGCCGCCCCCTTGAGCTCCGAAGCTCGCCGCCGCCGTGCCTCGTCGCCGTCGTGGCCACAGTCACCGTAGCGCCCAACCGAGCACACCCACGTCCTCACCGCATCGCGTAGAAGCCGTAGGTGCCAACCCCGCATCTCCGCAGCCGTTGTAGCCTCGACCCCGAGCTCAACCGAGCTCCGGCAGCCGCCACGGTCGTCGCCGTCGTTGGTACCGGCCACCTCAGGCACGGCCACCACCACCGTTCGACGCGCGGGAGCAAGGGCTCTCCAACGAGCCCAAGCACGGCCTCGCCCGTGCCCTGTAGCGCGTTTCCGCATCGCGCCGCCGTCTCGGGCCTCGCCGACGTCATGTCACCGGTGGGTTTGACCCACCTTGACCACGGCAGGACCCCCCTGTGTCCCTGACAGGTGGGCCCAGCCCTGTAGCTAATTAGGATTAGCACTAACCGAATTAGTTAAACTAACTACCCCCCCTGACACTGACCAGTGGGCCCCAGCGCCACTAATTCCTAATTAGGATTAATTTAACCCTGTTAAACCCCCCTGTCACTGACGTGTGGCCCCCACACGTCAGGTTTGACCCCAGCCAGCCGCAGTTGACCACTGACGTCATGCTGACGTCATGCTGGCGCAATATATATATTTCTGGATTTAATTTAATCAGGAAATTCCAGAATATTATTTAAACTTCAAACATTCATAACTTTTATTCTGTAACTCCAAATTGGACAAATTATATATGAAAAATGATCAGAAAAATCCAATCTATCCATCTGTACTATTTTCATGCATGATCAAACAAGTTAAATTGATGTTTTAAGCAGAACAAGGAAAAGCACTTTAAAAGGCCATGTTTGAATTTGAAATTTGAATCTTTGATTCAAATTGGTTCAAACCCTTCTGGTTTTAGTTGCATTAGCCCAACACACTCATATTGCCATGTTTCATGCATGCATCATATTGTTGCACATTGTTTGGTGATGATTGTGTATCGGTGTCCTTTGCGACAGGTTCTGCCTCCGAGGAGTACCGTGATTACCCTAACGAAGAACCGTATCAGTGCATCGAACCATCAGGCAAGCAACCAACCATTTGATCATATCGATACAATCCCATGTTCTCGCTCCTGCTCTCTTTTACTGCATTAAGACAACGCGTTTCAAACTGTTGTGTGCTACGGTAGTTGAACCCATTTCCTCTGCATGACCTGTCATTGCCACAGTAACTAGATGAAACCCACTAGCATGTGTAGGAGTTGATTGAGCCATATGTATGTGTTGTTCCTACCTTGCTATGCCTGCTATGCTTAGAGTCGTGTCAGGTCTGGTTCATCTGGGTGATGGGCTAGAGTGAAATGTTTATGTCGGTAATGAGAGTGGTGTGGTGAACACGATTTGGTAAAGGTATCGATGAGAGGCCATGTAGGAGTACATGGTGGGTTGTTTCATTGAAGCCGACCTTAAGCACTTAGATTTGTATGTGTGATTTAAGAATCAGCTACTACCATGCATTGGGCCCGAAACCAATGGACCCTCTCGGCTTCTTATTCACCCTAGTTCTCCGTCCAGGAGTTGCAAGTAGTTTTTGGTGTTTGTAGCCTACTGGAGGCCGTGGACAGCGCTGACCGTAGGGGTGGGCTGTGATGCGGTAGGTACGTGGCACGGTGTACCGAATACCCGTTAGGTATCTCGGGAACCCTGTTCACATCGTTCGGGGCCGTATGGGAAACCTCGGCCGGACTCCCTGCGGATGGAACCTGGATAGGCGATAAACCTGGACTGGAGGCTTAGGTGATTAGGTAGGTCGTGGCCGACACCCACGTTGGGCTTCCGCTTGAAGGTTGCCGAGTACATGTCGTGTAAACGGCGGTAAGTGGTGAGAGCGTGTATGAAGAAGTACACCCCTGCAGGGTTAACATGATCTATTCGAATAGCCGCGTCCGCGGTAAAGGACTACTTGGTTGCCTATACAGTTCATAGACAAGTAAATGGAAACTACTAAAAGCCTCAAGATAAGTGTGAGTGCCGAGGATGGCTCTTCTGTAGGAAGACGGAGGTGGATCCTCGGTAGTGTATTGAAGTGGTGAGTAGTGGACTCGTGTGCGCAAAACCATTTCAAGTTGGAGTATCGTAGGATAGTCTAGCCAAGAGTCAAAGCTGGCTTGCTGCAATAACTCCACCAACCCTTCTTGATAATATGCATGTATGTAGGATCTGATGTAAGTCTTGCTGAGTACCTTTGTACTCATGTTGCTATAATTTACATTTTTACAGAAGACGCTGCAACCCCTTCTGATGGGTTCTATGTAGACGTTGACATCAACGACTAGGCTAAAGGCCCAGGTGGTGACCCTGAGCTTGTGAAGGACCATGTAGTATAGCTAGGCTTTCCAAGCCTCTTTTATTTTACTAGTTGTTTGTACTCAGACAAGTTACTTCCGCTGCTGGTTTGTATGACTGTATGACTTGAATGTTGGGTCGTGAGACCCGTACCTTTGTGTATGTTATGTATGGCTCCCTGAGCCTTAAATAAAGTACTTGTGTCGTAGAGTCATGTTGTGATGCTTCGTTGTATTTGCACATATCGAGCATATTGTGTGTATGATTGAAATGCTTGGTATGTGTGGGATCTGACTATCTAGTTGTTTATCTTTAGTAGCCTCTCTTACCGGGAAATGTCTCCTAGTGTTACCGCTGAGCCATGGTAGCTTGCTACTGCTCTGGAACACTTAGGCTGACCGGCATGTGTCCTTCTTCGTTCCTGTGTCTGTCCCTTCGGGGAAATGTCACGCTTTGAGTACCGGAGTCCTGTTAGCCCGCTACAGCCCGGTTTACCGGAGTCCTGCTAGCCCAGTGCTACAGCCCGGACCCACTTGCTGATGACCGACATGTTCGAAGCTGGGTCATGGATGCCTGTCCCTGTAAGTCTGTGCCACTTTGGGTTTACGACTAGTCATGTCAGCCCGGGCTCCTTATCATATGGATGCTAGCGACACTATCATATATGTGAGCACAAAAGGCGCAAACGGTCCCGGGCAAAGGTAAGGCGACACCCGTGGGGATACCGTGCGTGAGGCCGCAAAGTGATATGAGGTGTTACCGGCTAGATCGATGTGACATCGAGTCGGGGTCCTGACAGCGTTGGCATCAGAGCCGGACTGCCTGTAGGTTCTCCAAGCCAAACTGGTCGATGTTGAGTCTAGAAATTCTTTAGTTATATGTAGGGGAATTGTTTGTGGGTTGGAACGTAAGGCTCTTTTTACTCCTTTATCTTATGACATTCTGATCTGAGTCAGTCCATTCTTCCACCGGGGGTTAAGGAATTAGGATCTATTCTCTTTATCAGGATCACGTGTTACTAATCAGTAGTACCTTATAGGTATGATGGATACAAGCCTAGTTCAGTTGTATTACCACATTATGTTGTTAGAATGGATTCAGAACTTTGATATGATGATGTTGAGTGCGTACGAAATCCTTTGTCAAATGTCTCAAATCCTTCTTGAGCATTTACAGCTGTTATGCTGCCGAAATTTTGCTAGAAATTCTAATGCCTTTGCATTATGATTGTGCTTTCAGATGGCCACTCGCGACCTCAATCAAGTGGTTCGCCTGACTCGATGCCTAGATGTACCCGGCCATACTGCCAAGTTGGTCAGGGTAATGACTGAGGCTGGATACCGCTGGTATCCTGAGTACACGGTCGAAGAGCAATTCCGAGACTTTAATCAAAGCCAGTATCTCTGCACTGTCAGGATATTTCCATCTTATCCTGGATCCACCGAGCCTCTTCACTGCTCCTATGGACTCGGGGTTACTATTGAGATGGCTGTGCAGGACGCCGCCTACTCTATGATGACCATTATGCGAGTCAGATCTGGTCTATTTCGGGACTCTGATTTCCGGTATATGCCAGGATCACTTCCGGGAGCACAAGGGTATCTCCAGGCTATCTATGCTGACCCCACCCAGGAGGATTCACGGACTCGCACCACTGCTGAGATGCTCGAGGATAAGGACCGTGAAAATCGGGCCTTGAGGTTAGAGCTCTTCAATACCCATGCTGACCACTGGGCCACTTTGACTCGGTTCGCACCGGCGGTGCAAGCTGGATATTCAGATATGCGCGATCTCTATCCTGTGAGATCTGCTCTGCCAGATGTGGTGGGTTGGCGTGATGTAGGAGGCATCACCCCACCTCGCGGTCCCCGCAGGCCACCGTCTGTTGGTCCAAGGCCTCATCCTAGCCCCTATGGTCCACAAGCTCCGCGAGATCGTCTGTTTCCGGATGATCATGTTGAGCTTCCAGGCTATGGAGGTGACTTCTACGAGGACTACTACGGATCGGTCTGAGTTAGTGGTAGTATCACTAGTTCGCACTAGCTGTGTCATCTATCGTCCCGCGTGACTCGTGGGATATGACCTAGTTTGTACTCTTTCCGGAGGTGTAGAAAAATAATGTATAGGAGCTTGGAATGCCTCCGATGAGATGTAATCCTCTTTTCACCGTAATAGTACTTTGTTTGGTCTTGTACTAAACCCTGTATGGTGTGTATGACGATGGAATAAAGAAGCAGTTTCTGTATTTACCATGTCATACGGATGATCATCTTGCATTTCGAGTTATCCCTTACATTTTGTATCCTATGTCAGAATTTTATCATCCTGACTAAATCATTGTCTTGTTTACCTAGGATGGTCAACACGCGCACTAACCCTGCTCCTCAAGAGCAGGCCGAAGGCAGTGAAGTCAGGGATGCAAATCTGCCTCATCCTCCTTCCCTAGCCGAGGTTATGATGGAAGCTGAGAGAAACAAGCGGGAGACCAACCGTTTGTTGGAGCGTATTGAACAGAACACAGCACACCATCAGAGGACTAACGTGGTGTCACTCAGTGAATTTATCAAATTACATCCACCCACGTTCCACCACTCCGTCGAGCCTCTCGACGCCGATGACTGGCTTCGCAGTATCTCTCACAAACTGCGTTCCGCGCTGGTAGCGGAGGCTGACAAGGTCACCTTTGCTGCATATCATCTTGAAGGCCCCGCCAGTCTATGGTGGGAGAATTATGGAGCTATGCGCCCAGCGGGCCATGTCACTACTTGGGCTGAGTTCAGTGAGGCTTTCCGTGAACATCACATTCCGGAGGGTCTCATGGACCGTAAACGTGAGGAATTTTGCAGTTTCACCCAAGGCCGACTTTCTGTGGATTCTTACAGCAGGGAGTTTGGTAATCTCGCACGATATGCAACTGAGGAAGTGTCTACTGATGCCAAGAAGCAAGCAAGGTTCCGTAAGGGCCTTAGTCCTGAGCTTCGCCGTGACCTCCGTCTGCATGAGTGCACATCTTTTCAGAAACTTGTCAACAAGGCCATCAGTGATGAAACTGGTCAGACTGATTATGACGCAACACGCAAGCATGGCCGTGACATGGGTTGCTCATCCGGTGCTGGTCCTCAGAAGCGCCGCGTGTGGGTACCCAACACCGCCCTGCCACCCAGGTTCACACCGAGGCCATCTTTCCAGGCGCCTCGCCCTGTTCAACAGTCTGCACCGGCCAAGCCCTATGGGGGCCCAACCAACAATGCTCCTCCACGTACCAGTTCCGTGACTTGTTTCAAGTGTGGGGAATCTGGTCACTATATGCGTGAGTGTCCCCAGACCAACCCCAACCAGTCTGCTAAAGCTGTTGGCCGTGGCAAGCCGACAGGAAAAATATTCAACGCCAAGCCGGTCACCGTTTCACGTGGCCATGTCAACTGTATCTCTGCCGAAGAAGCTCAAGAGGATCCCAACGTCGTTCTCGGTACGCTTCTTGTTAATTGCCACCCGGCATCTGTTCTTTTCGATACAGGAGCCTCTCATTCTTTTATATCTGAAAATTATGCTCGTTTGCATAACGTCGCATTCGGTGATATGCCAACCTCTATGGTAATTCAAACTCCGGGATCCAAATGGCAAACTTCTAGAGTAAGCCATGGAAATGAAATCCAAGTCGACAGACTTGTTTTCCTTGCATCTTTGATAACCCTTAAATCTTCAGATATTAATATCATTCTGGGTATGGACTGGATGTCAGCTCATCATGCCCAAATTGATTGCTTCTCTAGGACTGTTCAACTCACCCATCCTTCGGGGAAGATAGTCAATGTCTTGACCCGAATAGCCAAGCGACAATTATATTCTCTTAACGCCAGCCCTTTGCCAAACCTTGAGGACATTCCGGTAGTCCGTGACTTCCCGGATGTCTTTCCAGAGGAATTGCCAGGTGTTCCACCTGACAGGGATGTTGAGTTCGTAATAGACCTCATTCCAGGAACCGTTCCGATTGCTAGAAGACCCTATAAGATGGCACCCCTAGAGCTAGCCGAGCTTAAGAAACAACTCGATGAGTCCTTGAAAAAGGGTTTCATCCGCCCTAGTTCATCTCCGTGGGCTTGCCCCGTCCTATTCGTCAAGAAGAAGGATGGTACGGACCGGATGGTTGTAGATTACCGACCTGTCAATTTGGTCACAATCAAGAATAAATATCCGCTTCCCAGGATCAACGACCTGTACGATCAGCTCGCTGGATCCTCAGTCTTCTCCAAGATGGATTTGAGGTTGGGCTACCATCAAATCAAAATCAGAAACGGGGACATTCCTAAAACGGCCTTTGTTACTCGTTATGGCCAATACGAGTACACCGTCATGTCCTTCGGTCTAACCAACGCTCCAGCCACCTTTTCTCGGTTAATGAACTCAATCTTCATGGAGTATTTGGATAAATTCGTCGTTGTTTACCTCGATGATATACTCATCTACTCCAAGAACGAGGAAGAACATGCCGAACATCTAAGGCTAGTGTTGAAGAAACTTCGAGAGCATCGCCTTTATGCCAAATTTTCTAAATGTGAATTCTGGTTGTCAGAAGTGACCTATCTGGGTCATGTAATATCTGGTAAAGGTATTGCTGTTAACCCTGAGCGAGTTCAAGCCGTCCTTAATTGGAATCCACCTGAATCGGTCAAGCAAGTTCGGAGTTTTCTAGGCTTAGCGAGCTATTGTCGTCGCTTTGTCGAGAACTTCTCCAAGGTTGCTAAACCTCTAACCGAACTCCTCAAGAAAGATAAGAAGTTCGAATGGACTCCACAGTGTGAGCACAGCTTTCAGGAACTGAAAAGACGCCTGACCTCTGCTCCCGTACTGGTACCGCCAGACTTCTCCAAGGATTTTGTTATCTACTGCGACGCCTCGCGACAAGGACTAGGCTGTATTCTCATGCAAGATCGACACGTAATTGCCTACGCCTCACGGCAATTGCACCCACATGAGGAGAATTATCCTACTCATGATCTAGAGCTTGCAGCCGTAGTCTATGCACTTAAGACCTGGCGGCATTACCTCCTCGGTAATCGTTGCGAAATATTCACTGATCACCAAAGTCTGAAGTACATTTTCGCCCAACCGGATCTGAATCTCAGGCAAAGACGTTGGGTTGAATTGATCACAGACTTCGACTTAGGAATAACCTACACCCCAGGGAAAGCCAACGTCATGGCTGATGCGCTAAGTCGTAAATCTTATTGTAACAATCTGATGTTACAACAAAGTCAACCGCTTCTCCATGAGGAATTTCGGAAGTTTAACCTTCACATTGTTCCTCAAGGTTTTCTTTCCACCTTGGTGGCAAAACCTACCCTTACGGATCAAATTATCAAAGCACAGAAGGTAGATCCGGGAATCTCCCGCATCAAGAGAAACATTCAGAAAGGAATTGCGAATTGCTTCTACATTAATGATCAAGGGGTCGTATACTTCGGGGATCGACTAGTGGTTCCCAAAGTGCGCAACCTGAGGCGATTGATCCTTAAGGAAGCTCATGAATCTCCTCTCACCATTCATCCCGGTAGCACTAAGATGTATCAGGACCTACGCCAGAGCTTCTGGTGGACTAGGATGAAGAGAGAAATTGCTCAGTATATTGCTAATTGCGACGTCTGTCGTCGTGTAAAAGCAGAGCATCAACGGCCTGCTGGCACCCTTCAACCCCTAGCTATTCCTGAATGGAAATGGGATAAAATTGGTATGGATTTCATTACCGGTTTTCCCAGTACCAAGAGAGGGAATAATGCTATTTTCGTCGTTGTCGATCGTCTTTCCAAAGTAGCCCATTTCTTACCTGTTCGTGAGAGTATAACCGCTAGCCAGCTGGCAGACTTATACATCTCCCGAATAGTATCCCTCCATGGTGTTCCTTTGGAAATTAACTCGGATCGAGGAAGTCTTTTCACCTCTCGATTTTGGGAAAGTTTTCAAAATGCTATGGGAATCCGTCTCTCCTTCAGCACCGCTTTCCACCCTCAGTCGAGTGGTCAAGTGGAACGCGTCAACCAGATTCTAGAAGACATGCTTCGAGCCTCTGTTATCTCATTCGGAATGGACTGGGAGAAGTGCCTTCCATTTTCCGAATTCGCTTACAACAACAGCTATCAATCTAGCTTGGGTAAAGCCCCTTTTGAAGTTCTCTATGGACGACAGTGTCGAACACCCCTTAACTGGTCAGAGACCGGGGAAAGACAATTCTTTGGCCCGGATATGATTCAGGAAGCAGAAGAACAAGTTCGTATCGTCCGTGAAAAGTTGAAAACAGCCCAATCTCGTCAAAAGAGTCAATATGACCGAAAACATAAGGCTATGACTTTCGAGGTTGACGAGAAGGCTTATCTTCGGGTCACCCCTCTGAAGGGAACCCATCGTTTCGGTATCAAAGGCAAATTGGCTCCTCGTTACATTGGACCTTTTCGCATTCTCGCCAAACGAGGAGAAGTTGCCTACCAGTTGGAACTACCTCCGCACCTCTCCAGAGTCCACGATGTCTTCCACGTTTCTCAACTCAGGCGTTGCTTCTCGGATCCTATCCGTGAAGTGGACCACGAAACGCTTGATCTCCAAGATAATCTTACATATCGAGAGTACCCCATTCGTATCCTCGATCAGGCCGAACGTACCACCCGACGTCATAATATCAAGTTTCTCAAAGTTCAATGGTCGCACCATTCTGAGGATGAAGCAACTTGGGAAAGGGAGGATCGTCTTCGACTTGAATATCCCGCCTTCTTCCCGGAGGAACCCAAATCTCGGGACGAGATTCTTTTGAGTGGGGGTGAGTTGTCACACCCTAGCTAGTCATGCATTAGAGTGTTGCATCATGTTTACTCTTTCATCAGAAACTTGAAATGGGGATCTGTGAAACCCTCAGAATCATTTTGAAAATGACCCAAATAAAAATTTCTCCAAAAGGGTCCAAGAAAATGCTCATGTTGCTCTCTGAAAATATTGGACAGAGATAAAAATCAAACCAATATTTTTAGGAGCTCATAGGTATTTATTTTGGGCATTTGGAATTAATGCATAAATATTTGCATTGGAAATATATTAGTTATATATATTAATATATGTCCAAATATTATGCCAATTATAAAGGAGCTCTGGAATAATATATCTAGCTCCTGCAAAAATTGGCATAAGGTAAATAAATGATTTAATATTTTATTTAAATCAAAACAAATGTCAGAAATTAGAAAACAGAAAAATAAATAAAAGGAGGAGCTTACGTGGGCTCCTCCCTGTGCAGCCCAGCCAGCTGGCCGGCCCAGCCAGCAGGCGGCCCAGCCCGCCTCCCTCCTCTGTCGTCTTCGTCCTCGACAGAGGGAGGGGAGTGTGGCCGGCGCGCGCGCGCGCCACCGCGCCACGCCACCTGCTCGCCTGCCTGCCTGCCCTCCCCTCCTCGTCTCGATGCCCCGGACGACGCCACGCCCTCCCTCCTGCTCTCTCTCACTCTCCCTCAGTTCTTCCCTCCTCTCCCTCGCTCCCTCTCTCACGGCCGAACACCACCATCGCCGCCGTTCGCCATAGCAGCCGTCACCGGCCACCCCTCGCCCCTCCGCTGAGCTCAGGAGCTCCGCCTCAACCCCCTCTTCCTCCCCACCGATCCACGGGTCTCCGGAAGCCCTGCATCGCCGCCCACGTCGCCGTTCCCCTCCTCGGCCACCGGAGATCATCGCCGTCGATTCGCTGCACTCCGGCCGTCCCCGAGCCCGCTAACCATCCCTGCAGCTCCGCGGTGAGCCACTGACCCGATTCCCCCTTGCCCCGTCGTCCCTAGCATCCTGTAGCTGCTGCCCCTTGAGCTCCGAAGCTCGCCGCCGCCGTGCCTCATCGCCGTCGTGGCCACAGTCACCGTAGCGCCCAACCGAGCACACCCACGTCCTCACCGCACCGCGTAGAAGCCGTAGGTGCCAACCCCGCATCTCCGCAGCCGTTGTAGCCTCGACCCCGAGCTCAACCGAGCTCCGGCAGCCGCCACGGTCGTCGCCGTCGTCGGTACCGGCCACCTCAGGCACGGCCACCACCACCGTTCGACGCGCGGGAGCAAGGGCTCTCCAACAAGCCCAAGCACGGCCTCGCCCGTGCCCTGTAGCGCGTTTCCGCATCGCGCCGCCGTCTCGGGCCTCGCCGGCGTCATGTCGCCGGTGGGTTTGACCCACCTTGACCACGGCAGGACCCCCCTGTGTCACTGACGTGTGGCCCCCACACGTCAGGTTTGACCCCAGCCAGCCGCAGTTGACCACTGACGTCATGCTGACGTCATGCTGGCGCAATATATATATTTCTGGATTTAATTTAATCAGGAAATTCCAGAATATTATTTAAACTTCAAAACTTCATAACTTTTATTCTGTAACTCCAAATTGGACAAATTATATATGAAAAATGATCAAAAAAATCCAATCTATCCATCTGTACTATTTTCATGCATGATCAAACAAGTTAAATTGATGTTTTAAGCAGAACAAGGAAAAGCACTTTAAAAGGCCATGTTTGAGTTTGAAATTTGAATCTTTGATTCAAATTGGTTCAAACCCTTCTGGTTTTAGTTGCATTAGCCCAACACAATCATATTGCCATGTTTCATGCATGCATCATATTGTTGCACATTGTTTGGTGATGGTTGTGTATCGGTGTCCTTTGCGACAGGTTCTGCCTCCGAGGAGTACCGTGATTACCCTAACGAAGAACTGTATCAGTGCATCGAACCATCAGGCAAGCAACCAACCATTTGATCATATCGATACAATCCCATGTTCTCGCTCCTACTCTCTTTTACTTCATTAAGACAACGCGTTTCAAACTGCTGTGTGCTACGGTAGTTGAACCCATTTCCTCTGCATGACCTGTCATTGCCACAGTAACTAGATGAAACCCACTAGCATGTGTAGGAGTTGATTGAGCCATATGTATGTGTTGTTCCTACCTTGCTATGCCTGCTATGCTTAGAGTCGTGTCAGGTCTGGTTCATCTGGGTGATGGGCTAGAGTAAAATGTTTATGTCGGTAATGAGAGTGGTGTGGTGAACACGATTTGGTAAAGGTATCGATGAGAGGCCATGTAGGAGTACATGGTGGGTTGTTTCATTGAAGCCGACCTTAAGCTCTGAGATCTGTATGTGTGATTTAAGAATCAGCTACTACCATGCATTGGGCCCGAAACCAATGGACCCTCTCGGCTTCTTATTCACCCTAGTTCTCCGTCCAGGAGTTGCAAGTAGTTTCTGGTGTTTGTAGCCTACTGGAGGCCGTGGACAGCGCTGACCGTAGGGGTGGGCTGTGATGCGGTAGGTACGTGGCACGGTGTACCGAATACCCGTTAGGTATCTCGGGAACCCTGTTCACATCGTTCGGGGCCGTATGGGAAACCTCGGCCGGACTCCCTGCGGATGGAACCTGGATAGGCGATAAACCTGGACTGGAGGCTTAGGTGATTAGGTAGGTCGTGGCCGACACCCACGTTGGGCTTCCGCTTGAAGGTTGCCGAGTACATGTCGTGTAAACGGCGGTAAGTGGTGAGAGCGTGTATGAAGAAGTACACCCCTGCATGGTTAACTTGATCTATTCGAATAGCCGCGTCCACGGTAAAGGACTACTTGGTTGCCTATACAGTTCATAGACAAGTAAATGGAAACTACTAAACGCCTCAAGATAAGTGTGAGTGCCGAGGATGGCTCTTCCGTAGGAAGACGGAGGTGGATCCTCGGTAGTGTATTGAAGTGGTGAGTAGTGGACTCGTGTGTGCAAAACCATTTCAAGTTGGAGTATCGTAGGATAGTCTAGCCAAGAGTCAAAGCTGGCTTGCTACAATAACTCCACCAACCCTTCTTGATAATATGCATGTATGTAGGATCTGATGTAAGTCTTGCTGAGTACCTTTGTACTCATGTTGCTATAATTTACATTTTTACAGAAGACGCTGCAACCCCTTCTGATGGGTTCTATGTAGACGTTGACATCAACGAGTAGGCTAAAGGCCCAGGTGGTGACCCTGAGCTTGTGAAGGACCATGTAGTATAGCTAGGCTTTCCAAGCCTCTTTTATTTTACTAGTTGTCTGTACTCAGACAAGTTACTTCCGCTGCTGGTTTGTATGACTGTATGACTTGAATGTTGGGTCGTGAGACCCGTACCTTTGTGTATGTTATGTATGGCTCCCTGAGCCTTAAATAAAGTACTTGTGTCGTAGAGTCATGTTGTGATGCTTCGTTGTATTTGCACATATCGAGCATATTGTGTGTATGATTGAAATGCTTGGTATGTGTGGGATCTGACTATCTAGTTGTTTATCTTTAGTAGCCTCTCTTACCGGGAAATGTCTCCTAGTGTTACCGCTGAGCCATGGTAGCTTGCTACTGCTCTGGAACACTTAGGCTGGCCGGCATGTGTCCTTCTTCGTTCTTGTGTCTGTCCCTTTGGGGAAATGTCACGCTTTGAGTACCGGAGTCCTGTTAGCCCGCTACAGCCCAGTTTACTGGAGTCCTGCTAGCCCAGTGCTACAGCCCGGACCCACTTGCTGATGACCGACACGTTCGAATCTGGGTCATGGATGCCTGTCCCTGTAAGTTTGTGCCACTTTGGGTTTACGACTAGTCATGTCAGCCCGGGCTCCTTATCATATGGATGCTAGCGACACTATCATATACGTGAGCCAAAAGGCGCAAACGGTCCCGGGCAAAGGTAAGGCGACACCCGTGGGGATACCGTGCGTGAGGCCGCAAAGTGATATGAGGTGTTACCGGCTAGATCGATGTGACATCGAGTCGGGGTCCTGACATCTTCTCCCCCTCGTTCCCTCACCGTAGCCCTCCTCCCCACCACGGCTAAAGCCTCTCGCCGCCGTCCATGTCGCCGTCGCCGTCTTGGTCCGCCTCAGCCCAAACCGAGCCTTCCATCGTGCTCCCGGTGCCGCGAGGGTGCCGCCGAGCCCCTCAGGTGGCCTCCCCGTGCCCCGCAGCCCGATCCCCTTCGCGCCCGACTCCGGCCGCCGCCCAAGTGGTCGCCGGCGTCGAACTAAGCCATCTCCGGTGAAACGGAAGGCACCAGTGGGTGCGCGCGAGCCCCAGCTTCCCGCGCGTGCCTTCCGCTGCTCGATTGGGCGCCGGAGTGGAAATCCCGCGCCCTCCGCCGCGTTTGCTGCCGCCGGCGGCTAAACGCCGGCGTATTAGCCCCGGTTGACCAGGGGGTTTGACCTCCCCTGGCTCAATGACAGTGGGCCCGTCCCTGCTAATTCGAGTTTAGGATTAGTTTAAATTTAATCAACTCTGTTAATTAACCCCCCTGACACTGACCAGTGGGCCCCAGCGCCACTAACCCTTAATTAGGATTAAACTAACCTCTGTTAAAACCCCCGTGTCACTGACGTGTGGACCCCACACGTCAGGTTTGACCCCAGCCAGCCGCAGTTGACCGCTGACGTCGTGCTGACGTCATGCTGGCGCAATACATATATTTCTGGATTTAAATTTAATCAGGAAATTCCAGAATATAATTTAAACTTCAAAAATTCATAACTTTTATTCTGTAACTCCAAATCAGACAAATTATATATGAAAAATGATCAGAAAAATCCAATCTATCCATCTGTACTATTTTCATGCATGATCAAACAAGTTAAATTGATGTTTAAAGCAGAACAAGGAAAAGCACTTTAAAAGGCCATGTTTGAGTTTGAAATTTGAATCTTTGATTCAAATTGGTTCAAACCCTTCTGGTTTTAGTTGCATTAGCCCAACACAATCATATTGCCATGTTTCATGCATGCATCATATTGTTGCACATTGTTTGGTGATGGTTGTGTATCGGTGTCCTTTGCGACAGGTTCTGCCTCCGAGGAGTACCGTGATTACCCTAACGAAGAACCGTATCAGTGCATCGAACCATCAGGCAAGCAACCAACCATTTGATCATATCGATACAATCCCATGTTCTCGCTCCTACTCTCTTTTACTGCATTAAGACAATGCGTTTCAAACTGCTGTGTGCTACGGTAGTTGAACCCATTTCCTCTGCATGACCTGTCATTGCCACAGTAACTAGATGAAACCCACTAGCATGTGTAGGAGTTGATTGAGCCATATGTATGTGTTGTTCCTACCTTGCTATGCCTGCTATGCTTAGAGTCGTGTCAGGTCTGGTTCATCTGGGTGATGGGCTAGAGTAAAATGTTTATGTCGATAATGAGAGTGGTGTGGTGAACACGATTTGGTAAAGGTGTCGATGAGAGGCCATGTAGGAGTACATGGTGGGTTGTTTCATTGAAGCCGACCTTAAGCACTGAGATCTGTATGTGTGATTTAAGAATCAGCTACTACCATGCATTGGGCCCGAAACCAATGGACCCTCTCGGCTTCTTATTCACCCTAGTTCTCCGTCTAGGAGTTGCAAGTAGTTTCTGGTGTTTGTAGCCTACTGGAGGCCGTGGACAGCGCTGACCGTAGGGGTGGGCTGTGATGCGGTAGGTACATGGCACGGTGTACCGAATACCCGTTAGGTATCTCGGGAACCCTGTTCACATCGTTCGGGGCCGTATGGGAAACCTCGGCCGGACTCCCTGCGGATGGAACCTGGATAGGCGATAAACCTGGACTGGAGGCTTAGGTGATTAGGTAGGTCGTGGCCGACACCCACGTTGGGCTTCCGCTTGAAGGTTGCCGAGTACATGTCGTGTAAACGGCGGTAAGTGGTGAGAGCGTGTATGAAGAAGTACACCCCTGCAGGGTTAACATGATCTATTCGAATAGCCGCGTCCGCGGTAAAGGACTACTTGGTTGCCTATACAGTTCATAGACAAGTAAATGGAAACTACTAAACGCCTCAAGATAAGTGTGAGTGCCGAGGATGGCTCTTCCGTAGGAAGACGGAGGTGGATCCTCGGTAGTGTATTGAAGTGGTGAGTAGTGGACTCGTGTGTGCAAAACCATTTCAAGTTGGAGTATCGTAGGATAGTCTATCCAAGAGTCAAAGCTGGCTTGCTGCAATAACTCCACCAACCCTTCTTGATAATATGCATGTATGTAGGATCTGATGTAAGTCTTGCTGAGTACCTTTGTACTCATGTTGCTATAATTTACATTTTTACAGAAGACGCTGCAACCCCTTCTGATGGGTTCTATGTAGACGTTGACATCAACGAGTAGGCTAAAGGCCCAGGTGGTGACCCTGAGCTTGTGAAGGACCATGTAGTATAGCTAGGCTTTCCAAGCCTCTTTTATTTTACTAGTTGTCTGTACTCAGACAAGTTACTTCCGCTGCTGGTTTGTATGACTGTATGACTTGAATGTTGGGTCGTGAGACCCGTACCTTTGTGTATGTTATGTATGGCTCCCTGAGCCTTAAATAAAGTACTTGTGTCGTAGAGTCATGTTGTGATGCTTCGTTGTATTTGCACATATCGAGCATATTGTGTGTATGATTGAAATGCTTGGTATGTGTGGGATCTGACTATCTAGTTGTTTATCTTTAGTAGCCTCTCTTACCGGGAAATGTCTCCTAGTGTTACCGCTGAGCCATGGTAGCTTGCTACTGCTCTGGAACACTTAGGCTGGCCGGCATGTGTCCTTCTTCGTTCTTGTGTCTGTCCCTTTGGGGAAATGTCACGCTTTGAGTACCGGAGTCCTGTTAGCCCGCTACAGCCCAGTTTACCGGAGTCCTGCTAGCCCAGTGCTACAGCCCGGACCCACTTGCTGATGACCGACACGTTCGAAGCTGGGTCATGGATGCCTGTCCCTGTAAGTCTGTGCCACTTTGGGTTTACGACTAGTCATGTCAGCCCGGGCTCCTTATCATATGGATGCTAGCGACACTATCCTATACGTGAGCCAAAAGGCGCAAACGGTCCCGGGCAAAGGTAAGGCGACACCCGTGGGGATACCGTGCGTGAGGCCGCAAAGTGATATGAGGTGTTACCGGCTAGATCGATGTGACATCGAGTCGGGGTCCTGACATCTTCTCCCCCTCGTTCCCTCACCGTAGCCCTCCTCCCCACCACGGCTAAAGCCTCTCGCCGCCGTCCATGTCGCCGTCGCCGTCTTGGTCCGCCTCAGCCCAAACCGAGCCTTCCATCGTGCTCCCGGTGCCGCGAGGGTGCCGCCGAGCCCCTCAGGTGGCCTCCCCGTGCCCCGCAGCCCGATCCCCTTCGCGCCCGACTCCGGCCGCCGCCCAAGTGGTCGCCGGCGTCGAACTAAGCCATCTCCGGTGAAACGGAAGGCACCAGTGGGTGCGCGCGAGCCCCAGCTTCCCGCGCGTGCCTTCCGCTGCTCGATTGGGCGCCGGAGTGGAAATCCCGCGCCCTCCGCCGCGTTTGCTGCCGCCGGCGGCTAAACGCCGGCGTATTAGCCCCGGTTGACCAGGGGGTTTGACCTCCCCTGGCTCAATGACAGTGGGCCCGTCCCTGCTAATTCGAGTTTAGGATTAGTTTAAATTTAATCAACTCTGTTAATTAACCCCCCTGACACTGACCAGTGGGCCCCAGCGCCACTAACCCTTAATTAGGATTAAACTAACCTCTGTTAAAACCCCCCTGTCACTGACGTGTGGACCCCACACGTCAGGTTTGACCCCAGCCAGCCGCAGTTGACCGCTGACGTCGTGCTGACGTCATGCTGGCGCAATACATATATTTCTGGATTTAAATTTAATCAGGAAATTCCAGAATATAATTTAAACTTCAAAAATTCATAACTTTTATTCTGTAACTCCAAATCAGACAAATTATATATGAAAAATGATCAGAAAAATCCAATCTATCCATCTGTACTATTTTCATGCATGATCAAACAAGTTAAATTGATGTTTAAAGCAGAACAAGGAAAAGCACTTTAAAAGGCCATGTTTGAGTTTGAAATTTGAATCTTTGATTCAAATTGGTTCAAACCCTTCTGGTTTTAGTTGCATTAGCCCAACACACTCATATTGCCATGTTTCATGCATGCATCATATTGTTGCACATTGTTTGGTGATGGTTGTGTATCGGTGTCCTTTGCGACAGGTTCTGCCTCCGAGGAGTACAGTGATTACCCTAACGAAGAACCGTATCAGTGCATCGAACCATCAGGCAAGCAACCAACCATTTGATCATATCGATACAAGCCCATGTTCTCGCTCCTGCTCTCTTTTACTGCATTAAGACAACGCGTTTCAAACTGCTGTGTGCTACGGTAGTTGAACCCATTTCCTCTGCATGACCTGTCATTGCCACAGTAACTAGATGAAACCCACTAGCATGTGTAGGAGTTGTTTGAGCCATATGTATGTGTTGTTCCTACCTTGCTATGCCTGCTATGCTTAGAGTCGTGTCAGGTCTGGTTCATCTGGGTGATGGGCTAGAGTGAAATGGTTATGTCGGTAATGAGAGTGGTGTGGTGAACACGATTTGGTAAAGGTATCGATGAGAGGCCATGTAGGAGTACATGGTGGGTTGTTTCATTGAAGCCGACCTTAAGCACTGAGATCTGTATATGTGATTTTAAGATACAGCTACTACCATGCATTGGGCCCTGAAATATGACCCCGCTCGACTTCTTATTCACCCTAGCTCTCTGTCCAGGAGTTGCAAGTAGTTTCTGGTGTTTGTAGCCTACTGGAGGCCGTGGACAGCGCTGACCGTAGGGGTGGGCTATGATGCGGTAGGTACGTGGCCGGGTGTACCGAATACCCGTTAGGTATCTCGGAAACCCTGTTCACATCGTTCGGGGCCGTATGGGAAACCTCGGCCGGACTCCCTGCGGATGGAACCTGGATAGGCGATAAACCTGGACTAGAGGCTTAAGTGTTTAGGTAGGTCGTGGTCTACACCCACGTCGGCTTTCACTTGAAGTCTGCCGAGCACATGTCGTGTGCAGACGCTAAGTGGTGGAAACATGTATGAAGAAGTACACCCCTGCAGGGTTATCATGATCTATTCGAATAGCCGCGTCCGCGGTAAAGGACTACTTGGTTGCCTATACAGTTCATAGACAAGTAAATGGAAACTACTAAAAGCCTCAAGATAAGTGTGAGTGCCGAGGATGGCTCTTCCGTAGGAAGACGGAGGCGGATCCTCGGTAGTGTATTGAAGTGGTGAGTAGTGGACTCGTGTGCGCAAAACCATTTCAAGTTGAAGTATCGTAGGATAGTCTAGCCAAGAGTCAAAGCTGGCTTGCTGCAATAACTCCACCAACCCTTCTTGATAATATGCATGTATGTAGGATCTGATGTAAGTCTTGCTGAGTACCTTTGTACTCATGTTGCTATAATTTACATTTTTACAGAAGACGCTGCAACCCCTTCTGATGGGTTCTATGTAGACGTTGACATTAACGAGTAGGCTAAAGGCCCAGGTGGTGACCCTGAGCTTGTGAAGGACCACGTAGTATAGTTAGGCTTTCGAAGCCTCTTTTATTTTACTAGTTGTCTGTACTCAGACAAGTTACTTCCGCTGCTGGTTTGTATGACTGTATGACTTGAATGCTGGGTCGTGTGACCCGTACCTTTGTGTATGTTATGTATGGCTCTCTGAGCCTTAAATAAAGTACTTGTGTCATAGAGTCATGTTGTGATGCTTCGTTGTATTTGCACATATCGAGCATATTGTGTGTATGATTGAAATGCTTGGTATGTGTGGGATCTGACTATCTAGTTGTTTATCTTTAGTAGCCCCTCTTACCGGGAAATGTCTCCTAGTGTTACCGTTGAGCCATGGTAGCTTGCTACTGCTCTGGAACACTTAGGCTGGCCGGCATGTGTCCTTCCTCGTTCCGGTGTCTGTCCCTTCGGGGAAATGTCACACATTGAGTACCGGAGTCCTGTTATCCCGCTACAGCCCGGTTTACCGGAGTCCTGCTAGCCCAGTGCTACAGCCCGGACCCACTTGCTGTTGACCGACACGTTCGAGGCTGGGTCATGGATGCCTGTCCCTGTAAGTCTGTGCCACTTTGGGTTTACGACTAGTCATGTCAGCCCGGGCTCCTTATCATATGGATGCTAGCGACACTGTCATATACGTGAGCCAAAAGGCGCAAACGGTCCCGGGAAAAGGTAAGGCGACACCCGTGGGGATACCGTGCGTGAGGCCGCAAAGTGATATGAGGTGCTATAGGCTAGATCGATGTGACATCGAGTCGGGGTCCTGACAAAGAGGCTCATTAAGCAACACCTCATCCCTCCTTGATAGTATTGGCTTTTCCTATAGACTCAATCTGATCTTGGATCACTAAAATATAATGAAGAGTCTTGAGCTTTTGAGCTTGAGCCAATCCTTTGTCCTTAGTATTTTGAGGGATCCACTTTCATCATCCATGCCATGCCATTCATTGAGCTTTCCTGAAATAATAGTCTTGGAATAGCATTAGCTCAATGAGCTATATGTTGTTATGAATTACCAAAACCACCTAGGGATAGTTGCACTTTCACATACTTGAGGTGCTCTCCGGTGGGTGCGACAAGCAGCACACCAACATCGGCGCCTTGCAGCAAGAAGGCACCATCAAAGTACATGATCCAGTTGTGGCTCGTTTCCTTGCCGGGGAGAGTGGTCTCCTGTACCTCTTCATCGGGCGCCGAGGTCCATTATGCAATGAACTCCACCATGACTCTGCTCTGAATCGTCGAGGTACTTTCAAACTTCAAACCGAAACTTGACAGCTCCAAGGCCCATTCCACGATCCTCCCCATTGCATCTGGGTTATGCAGTATCCGTTGTAATGGGAGGCGGGTGACCACCGTGATCTCGTGCGATTGGTAGTAATGGCACAACTTCCTCGAAGCCATAAGGAGGCCGAAGAGCAGCTTTTTCACACCTGAATACCTCGACCTAGCTCCTTACAAGAGGGAGCTGACGAAGTAAACCGGGTGCTGCACCATCTTGTTCCTTTGTGCCACTTCACCTGACTGCGCAGGTCCTTTCGTACTGGCGCCAGTCTTGCCGGGACCGAGCCCTGCCGGGGACTCAGTCTTCCCGGGACTGAGCCCTGCTGGGGAGAGTTCTGGCCCGCCAATCGTTGACTTTGCCGCTGCCGCTGTCTCCTTGTCGACCTTTATCTGTGCCACTAGTGCAGCGCTAACCACCTGATTTGTTGCCGCTAGATAAAGCAGCAACGGCTGCTGTGGTTTGGGGGCAACCAGCACTAGGGTAGAGGAGAGGTATTTCTTCAAATCTTGAAGCACTGCCTCGGCCTATGGGGTCCACTCCACTGGCCCTGCCTTCTTCAAGATCTTGAAAAAAGGACGGGCACGCACGTCCTTGATCCGCTTGGGCACCTCAATCAGCTCGACGGCCTTGATCTTATCTGGGTTTTCTTCAATCCCGCGCTGGGACACAAAGAACCCGAGAAGCTTGCCAGACAGGACGCCGAAGACACACTTCTCAGTGTTCAATTTGAGGTTGATCTTGGGCAGGTTTGCAAATGTTTCCTCCAGATCTTGAGAAGGGTTGCTTTGTCCTTGGTTTTGACCACTATGTCATCCATATAAGCTTCCATATTTCTATGCAGTTGGGGCTCAAAACCAATTTGGACCGCTCTTGCAAATGTTGAGCCAGCACTCTTGAACCCGAAAGGCATCCGTAAAAAGCGATACGTACCACATGGGGTGATGAATGTTGTCTTCTCCTCGTTCTCTTTTGTCACGAAGATCCGGTGGTATCCTGAGTAGGCGTCGAGGAATGATAGAAGGTCACACCCGGTTGTGGAGTCAACAATCTGGTCAATGCGCGATAACGGGAAGGGATCCTTTGGACAAGCCTTATTGATGTTTGTGTAATCAATACACAGCCTCCACTCCCATTTGCCTTGCGCACTACTACCTGACTGGCCAACCACGTCGGATGGAGTACTCCTCTCACCAGGCCTGCCGCCTCTAGCTTTCTGATTTCCTCCATGATGAACTCCTGCCTCTCCAGAGCTTGCTTCCTGACCTTCTCCTTGACGGGTCGCGCATGAGGACAGAAATCAAGGTGGTGCTCAATCAACTCCTTGGGAACGCCGGGGATGTTGGAGGCTTGCCATGAAACACATCGACATTCATCCGCAGGAAGGTGACGAGCTCGCTTTCCTTTTTGCCATCGAGGGTGGAGCTTATGGTAAAAGCTGCCCCCATGCCATCCTCCTTGACGGGCACCTTCTTGGTCTCTGGTGGTGTGGCTCTGGACTTCTAGCTCTTGCCGACGGAGCTCTCTGGCACGTTCTCAACGGAAGTGCAACACCCCGAAGAGGTGCGCTTGCCGGAGTGGGTGCGAGGGGTCTCGCCGGTCTTCTTCCACCCTTGGGCTCCTTCGGCAGGAGCAAGTGCCTTAGCAGCAGCTGCTGCAACTACTTCCTGGTAGAGTTGGTCAGCGCAGATCAGCACATCTTTCTTGTCGGAGGGGACGGTGATGATGTTCATTGGCCCGGGCATCTTCAGCATGTTGTAGGTGTAGTGTGAAGCCACCATGAACTTGGCTAGTGCCGGGCGGCCGAGGATCCCGTTGTAAGGCAAGGGGATCTCGGCTACCTCGAAAACAATCCTTTTCGTCTTGTGGTTCGGCTCGCCTCTGAATGTCACGGGCAGCATGACCTTTCCCTTTGGCTGGCTTCTCCCCGGGTTAACCCCTTGGAACGTGCCCATCTCCTCGAGGTCTCCATCAGGGATCTGCAGCCTTTTGACCATAACAGGCGAGATCAAGTTCAGGCCGGCCCCGCCGTCAACTAACATCTTTGTCACCTTGAGGTTGCGGATTGTTGGTGAAACCAGCAACGGCAAGCACCCGATCGCAGTAGTGCGGTCAGGGTGGTCCTCGGTGTCGAAGATGATGGGCATGCTGGACCATTTCAGAGGCTTCCGCGCGTCGAACGATGGCTCCACCGCCGTGATCTCACGCGCCCACTGCTTGAGTTGGCGGGGGGACGTATGCAGCGAGGCGCCACCATCGACGCACATGGCCTTTGTGGCTTTCTGAAACTCCTGGTCGCCGGACTCATCATCATCGTCATGATCATTGTCTTCCTGCTTCTTATCGCGGCCTCGAGCGGGTCTTTCCTGTTGATTATCTTTGCCACGGCGGCCTCCTTGGCCGCCACATTTCTTGTCGGATCCCTCGGCACCATCTGGGCCTTTTTCCTTGTCCCGCTGCTCATACTCAGCTTTCTGCTTCTTGGCGAGCAGCTCTACCTGCCGACAGTTTTGGAGATCATGGGCCTTGGTGCGGTGGATCTTGCAATACTGCTTGTCGGAGCCCCCTGGCTTATCGGCAGCCGCCAAGGCCCGGCAAGCGGCACACCCGGCAACCTCCTTGTCGGGGTCACTTGCCTTGGGTTTCTTGGTGGCGCCGGTATCGTCGGATCCCTCGATGGCAAGCTTGGTCTTGCTCCTGCGCTTCCTGTTACGGTGCCGGCCCTTCCTTGCCGGGGTGGCGGTATCATCCATGGAGTTAGTTTCCGCACCAGCGTCTTCGCCGGGGTACTTCCTTTCCTCTTCAGCGCGAGCGCACCGATCGGCCAGAACATAAAGTTCGGCCACATCTCTGACCTTGTTCATCGTCAGCTCTTCACGCATGTTACGATTGCGCACATTCTGATGGAACGCACTGATCATGGCGGCAGGATGAACGTCGGGGATGTTGTACTGCACTCGGTTGAACCTTTGGATGTACTTGCGCAAGTTCTCCCCTTCCTTCTGGGGGATGATGTGTAAATCACTCGCCTGGCCATGAGCCTGGTGACCTCCAGTAAAGGCGCCAACAAACTCATGGCACAGATCCGCCCAAGAAGAGTTGGAATCCACCGGCAGGTGCATCAACCATGACATAACATTAGGCTTGAGTGCCGACGAGAAGTAATTGGCAAGCACCTTATCGTCGCGGGCCCCGGCTGCTTGCATCATTATGGTGTAGATGTTGAGGAACTCTAACGGGTGAGTCTTGCCGTTGTACTTCTCGCCAACGTCAGGCTTGAACGTACGGTGGGAGGGCCATTGGAACCGCCGCAGCTCACGGGTGAAAGCCAGACAACCCACCTCGTAAGGTAGGCCACCGTAGCCTCCCGGCGCTGGGTGGTCCGTAGCAGGCCCTGCCTGCCTATTCGACTGGTGGCGCGCATCACGTCGGTGCTCGAAGGTAGTTCGAGCGTCCTCATGAACCCGCTCCCGAAGGACTTGACGCTGATCACGGTTGGTTCGCGGGTCGGACGACACGATGGAGATACCGTCTCGAGCATCGTCGCGACAAACCGACGCTCGGGGTGGCCGGGATGGAGGAGGGGAGTGCACCATGGCTGCATCGCCTCCAACACAGTCTCCACTGGCATGCGGTGGCCCGGTGGAGCGACGTTCTATGGGTCCCGCCAGCCGCAACTCATCATTGTTGACGATGCCGACTAGGCTCCGGACGGTGGCCCTCCATTCGTCGAGCTTCTCCGCGGCGGGACGAAAATCGAGGAGCAGCTGCGCGTGCTAGGGCTTCCGCTGGCCTGGGTGGCGGCGAGAGCTGGGTGGACCGCGATGCGCCTCGACTTATAACCATGTTAGAAGGAGCTGCGTCACGGCCCCGCGGCCATTTGCCACCCCCGTCAGCACCTCGACGCGCATACTGGCCCTCCTCATCATGTGATGGGCGCACGGGACTCGTCCCAGGGCGGCGTGCAGGGTCACCAGCAGGGTGACGCCGCTCATCACACACAACCTAGGAAGAGAGCGTCGTGGGCGCCGGTGTTGGTGTCTTGGAGGCCGCCGTGCCGCCGTCTGGCGGGATGGCGGCGCCCCTGGAGGGCCCCGCACCGCCTGTGGGGGGCCCGACTCCGTCTCCTGAGCCCGCGACTGGTGGCTCGTCGCCTGGCGCACGAACGATGCCACTCGCCAGGCCTGAACCGCCAGGGTGATGTGGATGTTCGCGGGCCGCACCACGGGTTCTCTCCATAACTGGCCCGCTACTGGTCCGTGCCGGTACTGGCAACCTGGTCCCGGACAAACCGATCGCCATGGTCGCCTTCTTCTTAGGAGGCATAGCGATGAAGAACAGCTAGGTCAACTACTAGACCGGATTCTCACAATTGAGCCCCCCTACATGGCGTGCCAAAGATGTCGGTGGGAAACGACACCTATGGGATTACTGGAATCCCTGCTACGGTTGTGGGGCATGGGGATCGTGAGAAGAGGGGGACTAGCAGACAGCACAAAGGGGATTTACCCAGGTTCGGGCCGCAAAGATGCGTAAAACCCTGCGATCCTGCTTTGGTGGATCTATTTAGTGTTCTTGAGCTCTGAACTAGCTGAGGGTGCTGCTGGGTTCGAAAGAGCTGAATCCTTCTCCAGTGCGCTATGGGCCTCCTTTTATAGGCGAAAGGGGCTGCCACAGTGGCACACAGGAGGTGGAAAGTGCTACAACGTTGTGAGCTTATCGTTGGTATTATAGGACAAAGCGAATTTAATGCGAGGCTTAGGTGTCCCTTCATTTTATCGGGGACTGGGGCGAGGCCTATCCCGTCCGTCGCCGCTCCTCCTTGCTTTGACATGCGCCCTAGCCAGCGATGCGTGCGGTGCCATGTAGGCAGGTAGGCAGCTGAGGTGGCGCAGTGGTGGAGCCTCCACAAAGGGCTGCATGTTGCCACGCAGGTGCCTGCCTAGCTGGTTGGGTTGGCAGCTGCATGCGAACGGCGGCGGAGACTTGGCTGGCGTGGGCCATGCATTGGCCCCGCGGTTGCCTCTGGTGAGGGTCTTGTCGGGTGGCCCGGCAAGTGTCTTGCCATGGCGCGCTGGTGTCCCCGTCAAGGATCTTGCCGGGGGTCTTGTGGGTTTCTTCGGTGAGGATGGTTGCCTTCCTATCCTCATTTGATCTTGACTATTCTTTGTCTTCACAAAGATCTGCATGCCACCACGGAGGTGCCTCCCGAGCCTTGTCCCAATGTGTTTGTTTAGTGTTGGTGGGCTCAAAGGTGGCTCACTCAGCTGGTGTGGGCGAGCTGTCCCGGCAAGGGTCCTGCCGGGGCCGCTGAGGCTGCCCCGGCAAGGTCCATGCTGGTGAAACCTGCTTCGTCCATTCGATCTTTGTGGACTTGGTCCTTGTCGTTGCTTTGTTTGTCTTGTGCCTTCGGATTCTCTCCTGCTTCCCTTTCCTGCCCTATTATGCGTGGTCGGGGCGGGTGGCTCTGACTGCCCGTGCACGAGTAAGGGGTCAAAAGGAGAGCCCCTACTTTTGTACACCGACAGAATTATTTTGAAATATTTGTGATTTTTGGGAGGAAAAATCAACGAGAGACGGTGCCTGGGGGGCCACGAGACTGGGGGGCGCGCCCCATAGGAGAAGGTGCTCCCTGGACTCTCGTGGGCACCCCATAAGGCGGTTGACGCTCTTCTTTTGCCGCATGAAAGAAAATTTTATGAGAAAAATCTGGGCGAAAGATTCACCCCAATCGGAGTTACTGATCTCCGGATATAAAAGAAACGGTGAAGGGGTAGAATCTGGGAACGCAGCACTAGAGAGAGAGAGAGAGATAGATCCAATGACCATAAGTATTGCGTGAGTGTTAGCAATTGTAGAAGACTATATGATAGTTGAGTATGTGGACTTGCTGAAAAGCTCTATTCTTGACTCTTTCCGATGTTATGATAAATTGCAATTGCTTCAATGATTGAGATTATAGTTTGCTAGTTCTCACTGAAGTTTATGATCCATACTTGACATTGTGAATAGATAGTTACTTGAGCATAAGAAATCATATGACAAAATCTATATATGTTGCTGTTATAAGAATGATCATGATGCCCTCATGTCCGTATTTTATTTTTATCGACACCTCTATCTCTAAACATGAGGACATATTTTTCGTGATTTCGGCTTCCGCTTGAGGACAAGCGAGATCTAAGCTTGGGTGAGTTGATACGTCCATTTTGCATCATGCTTTTATATCGGTATTTATTGCATTATGGGTTGTTATTACACGTTATGTCACAATACTTATGGCTATTATCTCTTATTTTACAAGGTTTATCATGAAGAGGGAGAATGCTGGCAGCTGGAATTCTGGCTGGAAAAGGAGCAAATATTGGAAACCTATTCTGCATAGCTCCAAAAGTCCTGAAACTCCACGAAAGTCATTTTTGGAATTAATAAGAATTATTGAGCGAAGAAAGTACCAGAGGGGGCCCACACCCTGGCTAGGAGGGTGGGGGCGCCGCCCCCCTACTGGGCGCGCCCCCTGTCTCCTGGGCCCCCTGGTGGCCCTCCGGTGCCCATCTTCTGCTATATGAAGGCTTTTACCCTGGAAAAAATCATAAGCAAGCTTACGTGACGAAACTCCGCCGCCACGAGGCGGAACCTTGGCGGAACCAATCTTGGGCTCCGGCGGAGCTGTTCTGCCGGGTAAACTTCCCTCAGGGAGGGGGAAATCATCACCATTGTCATCACCAACGATCCTCTCATCGGGAGGGGGTCAATCTCCATCAACATTTTCACAAGCACCATCTCCTCTCAAAACCCTAGTTCATCTCTTGTATCCAATCTTTTATCAAAACCACAAATTGGTACCTGTGGGTTGCTAGTAGTGTTGATTACTCCTTGTAGTTGATGCTAATTGGTTTACTTGGTGGACTATCATATGTTCAGATCCTTAATGCATATTAATACTCCTCTGATCATGAACATGAATATGCTTTGTGAGTAGTTACGTTTGTTACTGAGGACATGGGTGAAGTCTTGCTATTAGTAGTCATGTGAATTTGGTATTCGTTCGATATTTTGATGAGATGTATGTTGTCTCTCCTCTAGTGGGGTTATGTGAACGTCGACTACCTGACACTTCACTATTATTTGGACCTAGAGGAAGGCATTGGGAAGTAATAAGTAGATAATTAGTTGCTAGAGTGAAAGAAGCTTAAACCCTAGTTTATGCGTTGCTTCGTAAGGGGCTGATTTGGATCCACTAGTTTCTTGCTATGGTTAGGTTTACCTTAATACTTCTTTTGTAGTTGCGGATGCTTGCAATAGGGGTTAATTATATGTGGGATGCTTGTCCAAGAAAGTGCAGTACCCAAGCACTGGTCCACCCACATATGAAATTATCAAAGTACCGAACGTGAATCATATGAGCGTGATGAAAACTAGCTTGACGATAATTCCCATGTGTGCTCGGGAGCGCTTTTCTCATTATAAGAAATTTTCCAGGATTGTCCTTTGCTACAAAAAGGATTGGGCCACCTTGCTGCACCTTATTTACTTTCATTGCTTGTTGCCCGTTACAAATTATCCTATCATAAAACTATCTGTTACCTACAATTTCAGTGCTTGCAGAGAATACCTTACTGAAAACCGCTTGTCATTTCCTTCTGCTCCTCGTTGGGTTCGACACTCTTACTTATCGAAAGGACTACGATAGATCCCCTATACTTGTGGGTCATCAGCCGCCGCATCAAGATCGCGTTCCTCCAAAGGTGGTGGCTCGCGTGAGTCAAGATCAGGCTCCTCCCCCGCGACTGGCTCCGGTAAGTGCGCCAGGCTGCCGTGCTTTTACCCTGGAGTTACGCAGCATCGTCTGGCCAGGCAAGTTCAAGCCAGATCTGCCCCCGTGCTACGATGGCACTCCAGACTGCCCGAGTTCCTCCAGCTGAGTATCGAGGTGGCAAACGGCAACGACAAAGTCATGGCGAACTATTTCCCCTTGGCCCTCAAGGACTGCAGACGCTCCTCGCTTCTGAACCTTCTAGTGGGGTTGATTTCATCTTGGGACGAGCTCCGCGAGTGTTTCATCGCCAACATCCAAGGCACTCGCGATCGCCCTCCTGGAGCAAGAGACCTGCTGCATATCAAGTAGCAGCCAGGTGAAACCCTGCACAAGTACCTACAGTGCTTCACCAACGTTCGACTCAAGATCCTGAAGGTGTCGGACGAGGCCATCATCATGGCGTTCACTCAGGGCGTCCGGGAGGTCAAGATGAAGGAAGAGCTCATGATGCATGAGGCCTTGTGCTCAACCCTGGAGATGTTTAACATGGCCAACAAATGCGCAAGGGTAGAAGAAGGTCGCCTCTCCCTCCTAGAGCGTTTTGGAGGTCGACCTGAAGACAATAAGGCCAAAGCTAAGGATGTGAAGTGCAACGGTCTGACTGTTCTTCCGGCCGAACCTGAGATGAAGTGCGGCTGCGATCACCCCGAGTCCTCCAAGGGCAGCCGACCGTTCTACGTCTTCCACAACGTACACAACCACAACACCAATGACTGCAAAGAGCTCAGGGCGATCCGCGATGGGCACTTCGGCGAGCGTACCAAGCGCAAAGACCGTGGCTATGGGCGCTGGGACAACCGCGACCCACACCTGGATTGGTGTGATCATCCTCGTGAGGACCGTTGGCAGGGTCCACCTCACGATGGCCCCTGGAGAGACCAGCCTCATGGGGACCGCCCTCAGGGGAATGCCGGCCACCCTCCGATGCTGCCGCCAAGGAGAAATGATGACCACCACCAAGATGATGGGGCTGGGGGCTTCTAGGAGCCGCAAGCCATTGTTAGCATCCTAGGTGGCGCTCAGGCTCCCGCCTCCCACCGTGTATTCAAGCAGGTCGCTCGTGTGGTGAACGCGGCCCTCCCCAAGCTCAAGGCGTCGCATCCCCTCAAGTGGTCCAAGTACGCCATCATGTTCGACTCTACGGACCAGCTCAAGTGTTCAGCCACTGCTGCCGCGCTCCTGATTCTTTGTTCCCTGACCATCAGCAACGACCTCATCACCAAGACTCTCATTGACGGTGGCGTGCGGCTAAACATCCTCTCGGTCGAGACGTTTGACACGCTCCAGGTGCCATAGGACCAGCTTCTGCCCACCAAGCCTTCCTTGGGGGTGACCGACGCCTCCACCATCCTCATGGGGCAGATTCGCCTTCCGTCACCTACAGCAAGCGTGACAACTACCGCACCAAGCTCGTGAAATTTGACGTCTCCCACATTCACCTCCCGTACAATGCCATCCTCGGGTTTCGGCCCTTGCCAAGTTCATGGCAGCGACTCACCATGGCTACAACGTCCTCAAGATGCCGGGAAGCGGCGGCATCATCACGGTCGCCTGCGACGAGAAGAATGTGGTGTGCTCCCTCGAGCGCGCTTACGGGGGCGTAGCAGTCAAGAACTCAGATGACGAGGGTGCCATCCATCCTCAGGAGGCCGCCCCCAAGAAGAAGAATCAGCTCCTCCCTAGGGGCCGTCAAGAGGCCGGGGCAACCGGCGATCACGCCTCGGGCCCTGCGCCCACTGCTGGGGCGCTTTCTCCTCTCGCATAGGAAGGTGCGCCTGGTGCCCCCTCAGGACGGGCTCGGGGGCTCTCGTTTGGTGGGCCTCTGAATTAGCTAGTGTCACGAGGGAGGCGTTTGGTAACCATGTGGAGGCGTCCTTCAGTGCACACTTCCATGAGCGAGGCGCAAGGCCGAGGCACCAAACGCTCAAGAATTCTTCACCAAGGAAATCGAGGAGCTTCAGGAGGCGCGAGCCATGCGTGGCGAGCGCCGCCCCGTCGTCCAATGCAGCTGCCTCCCCCAACATGGGTTGCAAGCTGCGCGTCTGCGTCAACATCCACAACCTCAGTAGGGCTGCTTCTCAAGAGCTCTTCTGGCCGTCCCACGTTGGCCGGTGTGGAGGCCACCTCCATAGCTACATCTGTATGCCGTTTAGCCTTCCGAACACGGCTGCCCTGCACCGGCGCTACATGCAAGGCGTTCTCATAGCTTGCAGGGCCAGGCATCATGTGATCCTGAGGGAGGAGGTGCCGGAACCTCGCGAGCCCCCCGGACCTCCGGAGCCCCCCGGGACTCAGGAGGCGGCCGGCCCGTGAGGATCGACTTCTGCAGCACGCGTCTTCAGCTTCTCCAACACCGCTACAACGACGGTGCCATGTGACATTTTTTGTTTGTTTAGTTGAGGGTGCCTCTCCGGCTACATTATCCTCAAATTGTGTGGGTTTGTCCCTGGAACATGTGTTGTTTTGCACAAACGTCAAAGCTGGCCTTACCCCTCCATGATTTGCTTTATATATCATCACCTTTATACAACATGCTACATTATCATCAAATTGTCACAGTTATTATGATTGCTGACATTCACATTACCGTCTTTTAACTAATGGAGCTACCCCTCGCAGCCTCTGCACGTCGCTAGACCCGCCTCTCGCTCCTCCCGCGACGGGGGCTACTGGCACGGTGCCTGTGCACAGGTCCGTCCCTGCAGTGGTGATAAACCTAAGAGATTGAGCTCTGGCTTGCGGCCATCCCCGCACACATCACCTCACCTGGTCATGAGTGCCTTCGTCTTCTTGCGAAAAGATCATCGGCAGGATAGCGAGTGCAGTTGCGTTCACATCTCGTGTTTTTCCTTTTTTGGCTAATTCACGAGAATCGCCGGAGCGAGGACCACCAACGGCTTCGCCCGTCCCACGAGACACAACAACCCCTGGGTACCCCCTCAGGGCTAGCCACTCATCCCTCGCGTGAGTCGCTTGTGCGTTAAAGGGGGGGCCTGAGCATCGCGCCTTAAGGGCTCCTACTGGCTCTCGGGCCCGCACCCCCTAGCCTTGACCATGGCATTGCGATCTAGCATACCAACGACAGCTGAGCCTCGCTCGAGGGTCAGAACCCGAGGATGTAGAGCATCCAGACAAGTAAGAGGAATGGGGACGGCACGGACTCTGCCTGGGGGCTCCACCAGAAAGAATGGGATGGCCTAACCCTGCACAAGAAGCTCGCTCGCAGCAGAGAATCAACACAGGTTTGCCAACATAAGTCGCCCCCTACTCGCATAATGGCACAAACCCTACAGTCGGTGATCTCGCTCCGGCACGGACGTTTCCCTTTCAGTGTTTTTGGAGTTGCTTGCACACCAAAGGGGACCTCCCAAGCATCGCGTCTCAGGGGCTTTTACCGGAACTTGGGCCACTGACCTCCTGGCCTTGACCACAACATCACGACTTGGCATATCAGTGACGGCTGCAGCCTGCCTGGCGACAGGGTCCTGTCAGCGTAGAGCGCTAAGCTATTGCGGGATTGAAAGGCGAAACCACGCCAGAGCGAGATATGTAAACACGACATCAGATCAGGGATGATAACATTAAAATGCAAGCATCACAATTTTTACATGCCCCCACCAGGCCTGACATGGTTTTGTGCAGGAATGAAGCAAAAGTAAAACTCCTAAAAGCCACGGCCTTGGCGACATCACCGACGACACCCGGACGATGCTGCCGCTGTAGTCTGGGTGCTACGGCTCGGCGGCTCATAGCTGTCGTCATCGCTCAACTCCGGTGAGGCGCTGCTGCTGCTAGCGGAGGAATCACGGACAAGGCCAAGGGCAAGTTCACCGTTGGTGTCCTCGCCACCGCATCGACCCAAGGAGGGGTGGTCGTCCTATTTGTCTTCCTCGGGACAACACTTCAGGCGCTGCCCGTCCCCGCAGAAGACCTTGAAGGAAAGCGTCGAAGTGGATGGCGTGACATCCCTCCGAGCGGCAGGCGCTGGCGATCTCACCCCATCCTCGGTTCATGAAGACGTCGCTCCCATTGATGACCTCAACTTCCACTTCTGAAGCTCGAGTGCAGCACCCGTCATGCTGCAGCCACAACTCGACAGGCCCCCTCGACGGTATCTCTCGCGTCAAGGACCATGGGAGTCAGATCCATGTACGTGGCGGCATTGCCGCCCACACCATGAACTCACAGGACGTACCCTCAGCATGGGTCCACAAGTGGGGTGGACGTACACTCACCGCTAGTTCTCGTCCATGGCCCTGCTCCTCGTGACGTCCGCCGCCACTCCCACGAGCGGGGCTCTGCGTGCGAGCATACATAGGAACCGGGAAGCCTAGCAGAGCGCCTTCGTGCAAGCACCGTGTTTCCACGGGCACCGCAACAACATCATGGGAGCGATCAGGCCTCTGCTTGGGTGGGAGCAGCTCAGGTTCCACCTGAAGGGCCTTTCCTTTCTCTGCAGCAGAAAACCTCCTTATCGGTGCCATGGACCCCCCGGCAAGACGAAGGGACAAAGAGTAAGAAGGAGAATCATGGAGAGGAAGATGAAGAAGGGACGGGGGCTCCGCGCACTCCCCCATTTATAGCCGGAGGAAGGCCAACCACTGGCCTCTCACGCCCCCAGATAATGATAATTTTTCTGCATGCAACAGGAAGTGGTCAAGTCGGGCAGTTGCCGAGGCAGCATCGGGAAGTGGAGACGCCCACGTCCCATCAAGTGCCATGCGTCGACCCGGTCCGAAGGTGATTGGGGCCCGCGACGCTTCTCCCTTGCCCTTTGGCTTCCCCTCGAAGCCAAGTCTGAGCGCGCCTTGGGCCCGGGGGCTACTATCGCCATTCTGGGAACCAGGGTACCCAGACTTGCCTGCATGTGGCCCATGGTATGGCTCCATCGACGGCCTAGTAAGGCCCATCTATGGAACCAACAAGACAAGACCTTCGTGAGGGGCCAAGCCTCGCGAGGCGGACGACACCAAGACCTCCGGAGGGAGCGGCCGCCCTTGGGCTGCTCCTGAGGAGCGGAGGTTTCTATGTGGGTGCTCAAGCTCACGAGGTTGTGGTGACCCAAGCCATGACGACCAAGGCCAGGAGAGCGCCAGTGGGCGCAGAGTAGCAGGTTTCGTCTTTGGTGCTAAGGAGGCAAGCGCAGGAGCGGGGTCCCGAGGCATCACCCAAAGGTTTCCATTTCCGCAACATCAAGACCGCCAGGACGGCCGGATGGATGTCATCACCGAGCCCACCACGACATCTTAACCATAAGCTTTGCAAGTGAAGACCACCTTTCGTAAGGATAAGATGAACTACTTGTCCCCGTTCAAATTGGCCGCTGTGGGATCCCTTCCCGCCTACATTTTGGGGGAAGAGGACCAAGGCCACTATAAATATAGTTTAGCCACCACCATGGAGGGTGTCGACTCATTCTCGCCCCCAAACTCTCACTAGCTCACAAGAACAGACCTCCTGAGGTTGTTCTCCCAGTGTACCATTTCATCATCAGCCCCTCAAGGGGCCAATCCACCACAAAGCAGGAGTAGGGTTTTACACCGCCAGGTGGCCCGAACCTAGGTATACTACCGGGTCCCTTCCCTTTCCCGTTCACCGAGATAGGCCATGGGGATGATGGGGTGATTCGTTGGAGAGGTTAAGTTCTTCGCACATGACCCAGTGTTCAAACCTTTCTTGGGTCTATGGAGCCTAAAGTCCGACAGTTCTCCTGTTTGAAGGAAATGGACTATGTATCATGCACAAGTTGGGGTCAGTGGCTCGTCAACAAGGACTAAAGGCGCCTCCTCATTTGTGCGAGCACTCACCTCGACCGCAAGAACTCGGAGTCCCTCAGGAGGGTGCTGCTCACCAACCAAAGCAAGCTCGTTCTCGGCAGCCTCTCTACCAGCGGCTTCGGGAAGCCCTGCCAGAAAATACATGCCGCAGTCCAACTTTCTCCTTTTTCTGGTCATCGTTGAAGGGGACACAGAGGCCGGAATTGGATGGAGGACAGAAGTCCCTGGTTCCACAGGGAGATTTTGCGCGTCACATTTTGACAAGTGACCAGCGATGGTATTCTCCGCACACAGCACATGCTCTGCTTGTAACCCATCAAAGTGCTCTTCCAGCTTTCTCACCTCCACTACATATGCCTCCATCAACGGACTTTGATAATCTTTGTTGACTTGCCGCACTGCGAGTTTAGAGTCCCCTCGAATAATCAGCTTCTTTTTTTGAATATAAATAGTAGGGTAAAACCCCACTGCAGCTTTTATTAAATCATCAAGGCAAAGAGTCTAGTCTCAAGGGCTTGAGGTAAGCCCAAAAAAAGAAAGAAAACAACAACAAAAAAGGAGAGAAACTACTAAAAAACCCTACCCTATCTCTATATGTACAAGATTGAATCTAACCAAACTGAATATTGAGGCAATAATTTATTCTTCATCCTGAATTTCAATAGCTTCAGTTCCTCCAGAAAGATATGGTTCCACCCCTGGACCCCGACTCAACGGCACACCAATCTAGCATGTAACACCTCATATCACTTTGCGGCCTCACGCACAGTATTCCCACGGGTGTCGCCTTACCAGGCCCGGGACCGTTTGCGCCTTTTGGCACACGTATATGATAGTGTTGCTAGCATCCATATGACAAGGAGCCCGGGTTGACATGGCTAGTCATGAACCCGAAGTGGCACTAACTTACAGGGACATACATACATGACCCAACAACGAACGTGTCGGTCATTAGCGAGTGAATCTAGGCTGTAGCAACTGGGCTAGCAGGACTCCGGTAAACCGGGCTGTAGCAAGCTAACAGGACTCCGGTAGACACCGCGTGACATTTCCCCAAAGGGACGAACACAGGAACGAATAAGGACACATGCCGGCCAGCCTAAGTGTTTTGGAGCAGTAGCAAGCTACCATGGCTCAGTGGAAGCACTAGGAGACATTTCCCGGTAAGAGAGGCTACCAAGGATAAACAACTAGATAGTCAGATCCCACACATACCAAGCATTTCAATAACATACACACAATATGCTCGATATGTGCAAATACAACATGACATCACAACATGACTCTACAACTCAAGTATATTATTCAACAGGCTCCGAGGAGCGAGATATTACAAACATGGGTCTCGTGACCCAACATTAAGAGCATACAAATCAAAGCACAAGCGGAAGCTTAACATGTCTGAGTACAGACATCTACAAATGAAAAAGGCTGAGAAGCCTGACTATCTACCAGATCTTGCCGACGGCACAAGATCGTAGCTGAGGTAACAAGCTAAACGTCGAAGTCCACGAGGAACTACTAATGAGACTGAAGTCTCTTTGCAAAAAACATAAAATAGGCAAACGTGAGTACAAATGTACCCAGCAAGACTTAGATCAGAACTATCTACATATGCATCACTATCAACAAAGGGGGTGGTGGAGTTTAACTACAGCAAGCCAGCTTTGACTCGGTGGCTATCCTGAACTACGACTGCAAGTATCTCTTTTGAGGTGGCGCACACGAGTCCACATATTCACCATATCAATACACAACTATGGATCCGCTCCCGCCTTCCTACGAGAACGCCATCCATAGCACTCACGCTTATCTTGCATATTTAGAGTATCCACTTTCACTTGTCTATGAACTGTACAGGCAACCCAGATGTCCCTTACCGCGGACACGGCTATTCGAACAGATGATGTTAAACCTGCAGGGGTGTACTTCTTCACACACGCTCTCACCACTTATCGCCGTTTACACGACATGTACTCGGCAACCTTCAAGCGGAAGCCCAGCAAGGGTGTCGGCCACGACCTGACTAACCACACAAGTCTCTCATCTAGGTTTATCGCCTATTCGGGTTCCATCCGCAAGGAGATCCGGCCGGGGCGTCGCTCACGGCCCCAAACGATGTGAGCAAGGTTCCCAAGCCCACCATCTGGGTGCCACTTGGTACACCGTGCCACTGTGCCTAGTCTGTCCCAAGCCCACCTGTACCAGGTGCCACTTGGTAGACTACTAACACTACCTACAAACACCAAAAACTAGTTGCAACTCCAGGACAGAGATCAGGTTGATTCATAAGTCGAGAGGGGCCGAGTTACCGGAACCCAATGTGTGGTAGTAGCTGTTCATGGATCACAAACACATAACTCAATTCCTGAGGACGACTGCAATGAGACAACCCACCATGTACTCCTACATGGACTCTCACCGCTACCTTTACCAAATCATGTTCACACACTTAGCTCACACACAGTAGAACATGTTCATCACTGTTCCAATTCATCCCTGATGAATCAGACCTGACACAACTCTAAGCATAGCAGGCATGACAAACAAACATGAATGAGTAGGCACATCAGGGCTCAAACAACTCCTACTCATGCTAGTGGGTTTCATCTATTTACTGTGGCAATGACAGGTCATGCAGAGGATAAAGGGGTTCAACTACCGCAACAAGTAGCAGTTGTCCTAATGTAGTAAAAGAGAGCAAGAGAGAGAGAGTGGGATTGTATCGGAATGAACAAGGGGGTTTTGCTTGCCTGGCACTTCTGAAGATAATATAGTTTCTTCATCGGTGTCATCGAACTCTTCGTCGAAACCACGTCTATCGAGAGGGGACAAATACCGTCAAACAAGAAAGAACACAATCAATGCAATGCACAATATGATGCATGATCATGACATGGAAGTATGAGTGTTTTGGCCTAATGCAACTACAACCAGATGGGTTTGAGTTATTTTGAACCCAAGGTTCAAGTTCAAACTCAAACTATGACTTTATAAAGTGCATTAACATGTTTTGCTATAAACAGCAGGTTTAAGTTGCTTTAACATGCATGAAACCAGTGCAGATGAATAGATTGGATTTTTTTGATAATTGTTCATATATAACTTATTTCATTTGGAGTTACGGTTGAATTTCTATGTTTTTTAGAAGTTTTGGGCATTTTCTAGAATTTCTGAATTATTTTAAATCCAGCAAATTATTAACTGCATCAGCGTTGCGTCACTGTGACATCAGCAGGTCAAAGGCGCCAGCCCAGGTCAAACCTGACGGCTGGGACCCACATGTCAGTGTAACAACTAACTAACAGAGTTAGTTAGTGTTAAGTTAGCACTAATTATAACCCTACACTAATTCGGTCAAAGGACGGCCCCACATGTCATGGACACGGGGGGGGGGGTCCCGCCATGGTCAAACTGGGTCAAACCCACCGGTGTTTAGCCGCCGGCGGGGTCAAACGCGGCGGAGGTGCTCGAGTTTGGGCTGTGGTTCCCCGTTCGATGCACAGCTAGTCTCGTTAGAGAGATCTTGCCAGTGCGCACCAGATGGGGGTGGTAGATGGGCGTGTGGTGGATGGAGCTGACGACGGCGAGCTCGGTAGCGCCGGCCGGAGTTCGGGCAGAGTCCGGTGCGGCGTTAGTGTGCACAGGACGCTAGCGGATGGGTGTGCTCGGCTCCTGGGAGCATTCTGTACCTGTTGGTAGGCTCAGACGTGAGCGGCTATGGCTAGAATGACGGCGGTAGCATCCGCGGCAGAGCCAAGCCTTCGTCCATGGCGGAGATGCGTCCTGGAGCTTGCAAACACGAGGGGGAAGAGAGGGGTTCGACGAGGAAGCTCACAGCGAAGACGACGGGATGGTCAGCGGGCTCAGAGAGGAGTCGGAGGCGGCGAACGGGCGCCGGCGATCTCGGCGACCGAGATGTTGAAGATGATGGCGTGGAGGCGATGCAGAGCTTCCCGTGGTGCGTTGCTTTTCGAGGAGGAAGAGGTGGTCGAGGCGGATCCGTTGGAGCAGGCAGAGGGACGAGGGGAGCCTAGTGGACACGGTGGTACTCATCGGAAGCGACGGCTGTGCTCGGTGGCTGCGTGCAAGAGAAACAGAGGAGGGAAGGGAGAGCAGCAAGTGAGGGAGAGGAGAGAGGGGTCCAGAGTGGAAGCGAGGGAAGGATCAGGGCTCCCAGGTGGAAGCAGGAGGTGGCCAAAGCCGCACGCGCACGCCACACCTCTCCTCTGCCTACTGGCTGAAGGAAGAAGACGGGCATGCCCCTGTGGGCTGGCAAACAGTGCTGGGCCGTCCAGGTGGGCTTCGGTGAGCGCCAGGTAAGTTTCCAGGTAAGTTTCTGTTCTTTTATTGTTTTCTGTTTTTTGTTTTTCTATAACTTCTGGGCTTTATTTAAAATACCAAAACGTCTTCAAAAATCCTAAAAATAATTGCGGGCTCTGTTTGGAATATTCCCAACAGCCCTCACTTAAGTTCAGAATTAGTTGAGAATTTAAAATATTATATAGCATTTAAATGCCCAATTACAAATAGCATATGATTTAATCCAGAGCCCAAATATGTCATGGAAAAATGTGCAACACCTCTGGTTAATGTTTCCAGCATTTTCAAGAAATGATGAACATTTTGGAAAGCCATTTGGATTCACGGAGAATATTTTAGTTGAGCCTAGTGGATTCCTTTGATTCTAGGGTTTTGGGCAATCCCCATTTCAGGTTTAACTAAAATTTAGACATGATGCAACACAAGACTAGCTAACCCAGAGCAGACGAGAACTAGGGATGTGACAACTCACCCCCACTAAACAAGAATCTCGTCTCGAGATTCAAGCATAGGGTAAGATGAAGGGGGAAGGAAACTAACGCAATCTTCATGATCCAGGTTGCACTTCAAATGAACGTTGATTCAATCAACATCTTTGTCTCGTCGTCTTGCTCTGAGAACTCCATCCAACATGACAATGAGAGGAGAAGGAGACTCTAGAAGGATCGATCTTCTCGAAGATCGAACAACTCAGGATTAACTCACGGAATGATACATAGCAACATCTCTCGAGCTGAGACACGAAGCACACATCTAGAGGGTTGGAGTGGAACAGATGACGAGGGTTCACTAGGTAGACAACAATTTCACACTTAAGAATGTGGTAAACGGTTGTCAACATAGCGAGGAGTTGATTTGCCATGATACCATTACGGGCACCTTAGGGAAGGTGACTCGTAGAAACATCCCCTTAAGCGGCAAAAAGAATTACCTTTGATTCAGAGATCATTGAAACTCTCTATACCAGCCTAAGGCAATTCTCGAGCGATTGTTTGGAGGGGTTTGGTAGAATGGCATATCCAGATTAGAATGGATGATGTGGATTACCTTGTTGAAAACAATACAAGGGATGATTTAGTAACTAGGGAGAAGCTCAACAGTAGAGAGTGAGTCCACGGTTTGCAAAGTTATAGCATAACCGAGGAAACTGAGAGCAATCCCAGTTAGTGCCGATGCTAACACCTAGCGCTTGTGCGTGCTCTCAAGAACTTGAGCATTTCCATAATCATCAAGGTCTTACCAACATCCATGTCAAGGATCCTGTAAACACAACATACTACCATGATGAATAGTGATGGACAATGCAGATGCAAATGAAGATAACACCTTCTCAGATTTCACCTTAGCGAGACCAAGGAGAAAAAAATCTGAATGATCGACCAAGAGACATTTAGCACTCCACTTCTAATGTTCTCCTTGATGTGCTAGCGCAACCCATTTATAGATATGGTTTGTATCTAGAACATCAAGTAAAAGGTCGGTCTTCGGGAGGACAAAAAACCATAAGGATCAACTACTGGAGTAAATCCTAGGAAATCCTTATGGGGAGGTGGCCAACTTCCTCTATCAAGATACTACAATAATGGGTCTTCCGGCTGGGTGTGTTGGCCACAACATCCACTTTACTGGGTTATAGAGAGACCAATACTGTAGTTCTTGGGAAACGTTCCAACCATCAAGTCTGCCTGAGATTCAGATCTGGTTGGTATCAGAATATTCCAGCTTCATCAAGTATAGAAGGAAAAACTAAAGTTTGCAACACAAATCGACGAGATGACGTTGCGAGATTCTCGAGGGATGAACTACGATAGCAAGCTCCAAAACATGAGCCGGTTCTGCTAAACACATGTGAACATGCTGTCCTAGACAAGCATGACCACGTAATAGTCTTATAATAAAACACTATCGAGTTCAGGTTGGGAACCATCATCGAGGATAACGAAGTCCTAACATAAGTCATGATTAGCCCTTATGAAGGAACTCCTTCTCCTTGAACAAATCAATCAGTGGCTTGGTGTGATAGTGATACGTATGGAATGAAGATGATCAGTCTATCAGACCATAGAATACTTCGCACGTGCATAACTGACTTGGGATGATTCCAGAGGAGGTAAAAACATGCTTTCTCGAATTCACGGCTGCAACTTGCATCAAATGCACATGAATTAGAGGAAGTCACTTCTTTTCATCCAAGCATATGCTTCATGAACGAGACATGAATATAATGCTTATAAAGTTTCCAATACTAGCTGGATGTTCAACACAAATCATGGAGAAGATAACAATGTTGCTGATGGGCTCAACAACAATTTATCCAGGTTTCCATGAAGATGGAATTCCATAATTATGTGAACAAGTGATAGCATTGGTCAGGCCCAAAAGATATAATGGTGTATGCTCGAGGGATCAACCACGAGTAAGACAACATTAAGAACATCGTTGGTTCTGATTTGATTTGACGATAGCCCATAATCAAATCAAGGATTGGATAAGACATAGCACCGACAACTGATCATGAGGATCAATCGATGAAGATATCATCTTTCTTCAACAAACACACAAACGCAAGGATATCCCTTTGGAGATGAACTAAGCGGGACAAGCTTTCATCTTCCAACTCTCCAAGTTGTTGTCTAGCTCAGGGGTATCCAACACAGATTCTTGGAGAAGGGGTGGTTTACAAGAAACCAACTTGATCACGAGCTCAACATAGTAGTCAGGAGACAACCTGGTGATACTTCTGAGAAGATATTCAGAATATCACAAACCACCGATATGTTATTAAGCTCAGGAGCATTTTTGCTTTTTAGGGCAAGACGATGTGATCAAGAGAGTGATGGATTGACACAATCCTATCTCATTAATCGAGGAGTGCACCAGGGAAAATGGACTGGGTCGCACGATAAATCTTAGGATGATGATCCAATACCAACACGCTAAGAATGAGATTATTGTCCATTAACTACCAAGCAACGGGGTTGCTGGCAGTATTGATTTCACACATCATGATTCACTTGTCGGCATTCCGGTAACAATAACACGGGAACCGAGGAATTAACAATGATGGCAAGAAGTATTACTGTGTCAAGAATTCATAAGGGGTGATGCAATTCTCATGACACTCTTGACCTAAAGATGATAACACTCCAAGGTAGAGCAGAGCAGAAGCTGGATTGGCATTTTGGTCTGCGGAATACAATTGCTATGACCCAATCCTAGATATGGATGAGGTTCTGGAGTTTGTTTCTCCTATTCATTCTGAAATAGAACGGCTTGACGGACCACAAGAGTAAAAGGCATCGATGAACACAGACGCACACATACTCCTGACTATCAATTGATAGGCTAAGGTCAGATAACTACTAAAGAGAGACAACTCAAAGGAACACATATCTTTCTGAGTTGTGGATGCATAGATTAGTATGTCGAGCTAAGCTCAACATTTCTTCCAGATAACCCATGCAGAAATGTAGAACTGGCAGATTCACAGTGTTGAATGGAAATCTCATCAAGAGCACTCTGGTTGTGATCTTTTGGTTCAAAGGAACTTCTGCCATATTGATTCACGGTATTGGAAGAACGATATACCACAAATCTCTAGGACTACCACAAAGGTTACTAATATCCTAAAGGAACTAGCAAACACTATCAACATGAAGCAAGTAGGGTGAATCTCGGGCTCAACAACCCAGGAGTAGAATACCTACTACTAAGTGGCATCACGGGATGCTTTCGAGAATGATGGCCAGAATTATCACACAGGAACACAAAACATGGCTAGCTTACTGGGTGGTTCTCTAAGACACCTAGGTTCATAATAATAGCTCCAACGTAAATGCCGAGGCAGTACCTCAACACACTAGTTTGTGTGGTTGATCTGGCACAACGGAACTTCAGAATGGTAAGAAGGGATTTGCAAATGCATGAGACTATTTTAGAAACCTGGGAAGACTCGGACAGCATAACGGCTGCAAATGCTTAAAATGATTTAAGACATCTTGCAAAATGGTGGCATAACCACTCAACATCATAATATCAAGGTTCCGAGACCAACTATGAATACACGGAAGTAGAAACAACTGAACTGAGGCTTGAATCCATCAATCCTATAAGTCTATGGATTAGTAACACGTCATCCTGGTAGATAGATGAGAAGGCCTAGTCCTTAATCCCCGTAGAAGAGAAGAGGATGACCCATATTAGAAGGGCATAAGGTAAAGGAGTAAAAATAGCCTTACGTTCCCAACCAAAATCAATTCCCTTATATAACTAAAGAATTTCTATACTCAACTTCGACCAGTTTGGCTTGGTAATCCTACAGGAAGTCAGGCTCTGATACCAAAGCTGTCAGGACCCCGACTCAATGGCACACCAATCTAGCATGTAACACCTCATATCACTTTGCGGCCTCACGCACGGTATTCCCACAGGTGTCGCCTTACCAGGCCCGGGACCGTTTGCGCCTTTTGGCACACGTATATGATAGTGTTGCTAGCATCCATATGACAAGGAGCCCGGGATGACATGGCTAGTTGTGAACCCAAAGTGGCACTAACTTACACGGACAGACATATATGACCCAGCAACGAACGTGTCGGTCATCAGAGAGTGAATCCGGGCTGTAGAACCTGGGCTAGCAGGACTCCGATAAACCGGGCTGTAGCAGGCTAATAGGACTCTGGTAGACACCGCGTGACATTTCCCCGAAGGGACAGACACAAGAATGAAGAAGGACACATGCCGGCCAGCCTAAGTGTTCCGGAGCAGTAGCAAGCTACCATGGCTCAGTGGAAGCACTAGGAGACATTTCCCGGCAAGAGAGGCTACCAAGGATGAACAACTAGATAGTCAGATCCCACACATACCAAGCATTTCAATAACATACACACAATATGCTCGATATGTGCAAATACAACATGACATCACAACATGACTCTACAACTCAAGTATTTTATTCAATAGGCTCCGAGGAGCGAGATATTACAAACATGGGTGTCGTGAACCAACATTCAGAGCATACAAATCAAAGCACAAGCGGAAGCTTAACATGTCTGAGTACAGACATCTACAAATGAAAAAGGCTGAGAAGCCTGACTATCTACCAGATCCCGCCGAGGGCACAAGATCGTAGCTAAGGTAACAAGCCAAACATCGAAGTCCACGAGGAACTACTAATGAGACTGAAGTCTCTCGGCAAAAAAACATAAAATAGGCAAACGTGAGTACAAATGTACCCAGCAAGACTTACATCAGAACTATCTACATATGCATCAGTATCAACAAAGGGGGTGGTGGAGTTTAACTACAGCAAGCCAGCTTTGACTCGGTGGCTATCCTGAACTACGACTGCAAGTATCTCTTTTGAGGTGGTGCACACGAGTCCACATATTCACCATATCAATACACCACTATGGATCCGCTCCTGCCTTCCTACGAGAACACCATCCATAGCACTCACACTTATCTTGCGTATTTTAGAGTATCCACTTTCACTTGTCTATGAACTGTACAGGCAACCCAGAAGTCCTTTACCGCGGACACGACTATTTGAAATGATGATGTTAACCCTGCAGGAGTGTACTTCTTCACACACGCTCTCACCACTTATCACCGTTTACACGACATGTACTCGACAACCTTCAAGCGGAAGCCCAGCGAGGGTGTCGGCCACGACCTGACTAACCACACAAGTCTCTCTTCCAGGTTTATCGCCTATTCGGGTTCCATCGCAAGGAGATCCGGCCGGGGTGTCGCTCACGGCCCCAAACAATGTGAGCAAGGTTCCCAAGCCCACCATCCGGGTGCCACTTGGTACACCGTGCCACTGTGCCTAGTCTGTCCCAAGCCCACCTGTACCGGGTGCCACTTGGTAGACTACTAACACTACCTACAAACACCAGAAACTAGTTGCAACTCCTGGACAGAGATCAGGTTGATTAATAAGTCGAGAGGGGCCGAGTTACTGGAACCCAATGTGTGGTAGTAGCTATTCATGGATTACAAACACAGAACTCAGTTCCTGAGGACGGCTGCAATGAGACAACCCCCCATGTACTCCTACATGGCCTCTCACTATTACCTTTACCAAATCGTGTTCACACACTTAGCTCACACACAGTAGAACATGTTCATCACTGTTCCAATTCATCCCTGATGAATCAGACCTGACACAACTCTAAGCATAGCAGGCATGACAAACAAGCATGAATGAGTAGGCACATAAGGGCTCAAACAACTCCTACCCATGCTAGTGGGTTTCATCTATTTACTGTGGCAATGACAGGTCATGCAGAGGATTGTTAGGACCCCGACTCAATGCCACATCGACCTAGCATGTAACACCTCATATCACTTTGCGGCCTCACGCACGGTATTCCCACGGGTGTCGCCTTACCTTTGCCCGGGACCGTTTGCGCCTTTTGGCACACGTATATGACAGTGTCGCTAGCATCCATATGATAAGGAGCCCGGGCTGACATGGCTAGTCATAAACCCAAAGTGGCACAGACTTACAGGGACAGGCATCCATGACCCAGCATCGAACGTGTCGGTCATCAGCGAGTGAATCCAGGCTGTAGCACTGGGCTAGCAGGACTCCGGTGAACCGGGCTGTAGCGGGCTAACAGGACTCCGGTATTCATCGCGTGACATTTCCCCGAAGGGACAGACACAAGAATGAAGAAGGACACATGCCGGCCAGCCTAAGTGTTCCGGAGCAGTAGCAAGCTACCAAGGCTCAATGGAAACACTAGGAGACATTTCCCGGTAAGAGAGGCTACTAAAGATAAACAACTAGATGGTCAGATCCCACACATACCAAGCATTTCAATAACATACACACAATATGCTCGATATGTGCAAATACAACATGGCATCACAACATGACTCTACGACTCAAGTATTTAATCAATAGGCTCCGAGGAGCGAGATATTACAAACATGGGTCTCATGACCCAACACTCAGAGCATACAAGTCAAAGCACAAGCGGAAGCTATCATGTCTGGGTACAGACATCTATAAATGAAAAAGGCTGAGAAGCCTGACTATCTACCAGATCCTGCCGAGGGCACAAGATCGTAGCTGAGGTAACAAGCTAAACGTCGAAGTCCACGCGGTACTACTAGCGAGACCGAAATCTCTCTGCAAAACATAAAATAGGCAAATGTGAGTACAAATGTACCCAGCAAGACTTACATCAGAACTAACTACATATGCATCATTATCAACAAAGGGGATGGTGTGGTTTAACTGCACCAAGCCAGCTTTGACTCGGTGGCTATCCTAAACTACGACTGCAAGCGACTCTTTTGAGGTAGCGCACACGAGTCCACATATTCACCATATCAATACACCACTATGGATCCGCTCCCGTCTCCCTACGAGAACGCCATCCATAGCACTCACACTTATCTTGCGTATTTTAGAGTATCCACTTTCACTTGTCTATGAACTGATATAAGCAACCCAGAAGTCCTTTTCCGCGGACACGGCTATTCGAATAGATGATATTAACCCTGCAGGGGTGTACTTCTTCATACATGTTTCCACCACTTAGCGTCTGCACACGACATGTGCTCGGCAGACTTCAAGCGAAAGCCGACGTGGGTGTAGACCACGACCTACCTAAACACTCAAGTCTCTAGTCCAGGTTTATCGCCTATTCGGGTTCCATCCATGAGGAGATCCGGCCGGAGTTTCGCTCACAGCCCCAAACGATGTGAACAGGGTTCCGTGACACCAAACGGGCGCCCGGTATACCCGGCCACGTGCCTACCACATCACAGCCCACCCCTACGGTCAGCGTTGTCCACGGCCTCCAGCAGACTACAAACACCAGAAACTAGTTGCAACTCCTGGACAGAGGACAAGGGTGAATAAGAAGTCGGCGGGGTCATATTTCAGGGCCCAATGCATGGTAGTAGCTGAATCATGGATCACAAACACAGAACTCAGTTCCTAAGGACGGCTTCAATGAGACAACCCACCATGTACTCCTACATGGCCTCTCACCGACACCTTTTACCAAATTGTGTTCACACACTTAGCTCACACACAGTAGGACATGTTCACACGCCTCTGATTCATCCCCGATGAATCAGACCTGACTCAACTCTAAGCAGTAGCAGGCATGACAAACAAACATGAATGAGTAGGCACAACAGGGCTCAAACAACTCCTACTCATGCTAGTGCGTTTCATCTATTTACTGTGGCAATGACAGGTCATGCAAAGGATAAAGGGGTTCAACTACCGCAACAAGTAACAGATGAATCGTTGTTGTCCTAATGCAGTAAAAGAGAGCAGGAGCGAGAGAGTAGGATTGTATCGGAATGAACAAGGGGGTTTTGCTTGCCTGGCACTTCTGAAGATAACATTGAGTCTTCATCAGTGTCAACGATCACATCATCGGTATCACGTCTATCGAGAGGGGACAAATACCGGCAACACAGAAGGGAACACAATCAATGCAACGCACAATATGATGCATGATCATGACATGGCAAAATGAATGTGTTTTGAGCTAATGCAACTAGTAACAGATTAAATGAAGTTGGTTTGAATACAAGATTCAAATTCAAACTCCATATGTGATTATTCAAATGCCATTTAATTGATTTGTGCTAAACAGCAGCTATAAGTTGTTCTAACATGCATGAAAATGGTACAGATGGATTCCTTGAATTTTTCTGATAATTTTTCATATATAAATTATTTAATTTGGAGTTACGGTTGAATTTCTATGATTTTTAGAAGTTTATACAATTTTCTGGAATTTTCTGAATAATATTAAATCCAGAATATACTTATTGCGTCAGCCCCACGTCACAGTGACGTCAGCAGGGTCAACTGGGCTGGCTCGGGTCAAACCTGACGTGTGGGGCCCACACGTCAGTGACACAGGAGCTAATCCCGGTCAAACCCAGCGCTAACTGAGGTTTGACCAGGGGTGGGGCCCACAGTCAGTGGCCTAGGGGGTTGGTTAGGGCGTCATTAGCGCTAATTAAGCGTGCCACATCGGCAGTCGCCGGAGTATCGCCGGCGGCGACCATTCCGCACGGCGGCGCGGCTCGGATTCGAGCTAGGGGCGATGGTTTGGCGCGCGGTTTGGCTCATTGGAACGTCCGCGACGCGGCGCATCCAGCGGTGGCTGTGGCCGCGGCTGGGGTGGCCGGTAGCAGCAACTACGGCAAGCGATGCGGCGGCCGGAGCTCGGGCCAGCACGACGCGGTGGCTGCAGCGTGTTAGCCGGAGAGCAGAGGAGCGCGTCGGGACCCTGGGAACCTGGAGAGCACGCGGGAGCTACTGGAGCGAGCGGAAGAGCTCCGGGGCGCGAGGTTCGCCGGCCATGGCGATGGCCGGAGCTCGGTGCTTGCGGGGACGGCAGCTACGGCACGAGAACGAGCAGGGGGTCAGAGGGGAAACATAGAGGAGCTCACAGGGGTTGCGACGGTGGCCTCGAGGAGCTCGGGGAGGCGTCGGAGGCGGCGAATCGACAGCGGCGGTCCTCGGTGGCCGAGGAGGGGGAAAACGTCGGGACGGCGCTTCGGGGCTTCTCCGGTCGCGTGAGCCGACGGGGAGGTCGAGGGAGGCACTGCGGAGCTCAGGAGCGCGTCTGGGAGGAGAGGGGGTGGCGGTGGCCGCGAGGGAGCTCGTCGGTGGCGGCGGCTCCGTTCGGTCCGGGCGAGAGAGAGGGAACAGAGGAGAGAGGGGATGCAGCGGGGGAGGAAGAGGAGCGAGGGGACACGAGGCCTCGTCGTGGCGTTGCTAGGGAGGCCGGGGGAAGCAGGAGGTGGCCGGGAAGCAGGAGGTGGCCGAGGCCTCTCAGGCGCGCGCCACGCCTCGCCTCTGTTCGTCCTCCTGGCAGAGGAGGAAGAGGACAAGGGGGAGGAGGTGGGCTGGGCCGGCTGGGCCGGTTGGTGGCGCCAGGTAGGCTGCGGGTAAGTGGCCCAGGTAGGTTTTCTGCTCTGTTTTATTTTTTCCTTCTGTTTTGTTTTATTTAATCTTTTGCCACTGTTTTGAACTAAAACAAATTCAAAGACAGTGACAAAATTCCCCTGAACATTTTATTTAGCACAATGGAATTATACCAAAGCACATAAAAATGTTTCAGTTATTTGAACATATATTCAGTAATATTTGGATATAAGTTCAAATTCAAAATAGTATTGATTTAAATTCAAAGTCTCAAAATAAATCCTTTTAAAATGTTCATTATTTTTGGTTTGGATCAAAACCCTTGCCAAAAATATTAAACATCTAAGAAGAACATTTTGGAACAATGAATGAGATTTTAGGGTTTTTGCCCTTCTTTTATTTAGGGTTTTGAGGCTTCTGACTTCCTCAGTTCAGGTTTCAAAAGTTTAAACATGATGCCCAGATGGAACCAAGCATAGGACAGGCCAGAACTAGGGATGTGACAAGGATAAAGGGGTTCAACTACCGCAGCAAGTAGCAGATGTATCGCTGTTGTCATAATGCAGTAAAAGAGAGCAGGAGCGAGAGAGTGGGATTGTATCGGAATGAACAAGGGGGTTTTGCTTGCCTGGCGCTTCTGAAGATAATATAGTTTCTTCATCGGTGTCATCGAACTCTTCGTCGAAACCACGTCTATCGAGAGGGGACAAATATGGGCAAACAAGGAAGAACACAATCAATGCAATGCACAATATGATGCATGATCATGGCATGGCAGTATGAGTGTTTTGGCCTAATAACCAGATGGGTTTGAGTTATTTTGAACCCAAGGTTCAAGTTCAAACTCAAACTATGACTTTATAAAGTGCATTAACATGTTTTGCTATAAACAGCAGGTTTAAGTTGCTTTAACATGCATGAAACCAGTGCAGATGAATATATTGGATTTTCTGATCATTTTTCATATATAACTTATTTCATTTGGAGTTACGGTTGAATTTCTATGATTTTTAGAAGTTTTGGGAATTTTCTAGAATTTCTGAATTATTTTAAATCCAGCAAATTATTAACTGCATCAGCGTTGCGTTACTGTGACGTCAGCAAGTCAAAGGCGCCAGCCCAGGTCAAACCTGACGGCTGGGACCCACATGTCAGTGTAACAACTAACTAACAGAGTTAGTTAGTGTTAAGTTAGCACTAATTATAACCCTACACTAATTCGGTCAAAGGCCAACCCCACATGTCATGGACACGGGGG
>NC_041391.1:259507303-259534176 GCF_002162155.2 Triticum dicoccoides
AAACCCACCGGCGTTTAGCCGCCGGCGGGGTCAAATGCGGCGAAGGTGCTCGGGTCTGGGCTGTGGTGCCCCGTTCGATGCGCGGCTAGGCTCGTTAGAGAGATCTTGCCAGCGCGCACCGGATGGGGGTGGTAGATGGGCGTGTGGTGGCCGGAGCTGATGGCGGCGAGATCGGCAGCGGCGGCCGGAGTTCGGGCAGAGTCCGGTGCGGCATTAGTGTGCACGGGACGCTAGCGGATGGGTGCGCTCGGCTCCTGGGAGCATTCTGAGCCCGTTGGTAGGCTCGAACGTGAGCGGCGGTGGCTAGAACGACGACGGTAGCATCCGCGGCGGAGCCAAGCCTTCGGCCATGGCAGAGATGCGTCCTGGAGCTCATAAACACGAGGGGGAAGAGAGGGGTTTGGCGAGGAAGCTCACAGCGAAGACGACGGGATGGTCAGCAGGCTCGGAGACGAGTCGGAGACGCCGAACGGGCACCGGCGATCTCGGCGACCGAGAGGTTGAAGATGATGGCGTTGAGGCGACACAGAGCTTCCCGTGGTGCGTTGCTTGGCAAGGAGGAATAGGTGGTCAAGGCAGATCCGTTGGAGCAGGCAGAGGGACGAGGGGAGCCTGGTGGACGCGGTGGTACTCATCGGCAGCGACGGCTGCGCTCGATGGCTGCGCGCAAGAGAAACAGAGGAGGGAAGGGAGAGCAGCGAGTGAGGGAGAGGAGAGAGGGGTCCAGATTGGAAGCGAGGGAAGGATCGGGGCCCCAGGTGGAAGCAGGAGGTGGCCGAAGCCGCACGCGCGCGCCACGCCTCTCCTCTGCCTACTGGTTGAAGGAAGAAGACGGGCATGCCCTTGTGGGCTGGCCAACAGTGCTGGGCCGTCCTGGTGGGCTTCGGTGAGCGCCAGGTAAGTTTCCAGGTAAGTTTCTGTTCGTTTATTGTTTTCTGTTTTCTGTTTTTCTATAACTTCTGGGCTTTATTTAAAATACCAAAACATCTTCAAAAATCCTGAAAATAATTGTGGGCTCTGTTTGGAATATTCCCAGCAGCCCTCACTTAAGTTTAGAATTAGTTGAGCATTTAAAATATTATATAGCATTTAAATGCCCAATTGCAAATAGCATATGATTTAATCCAGAGCCCAAATATGTCATGGAAAAATGTGCAACACCTCTGGTTAATGTTTCCAGCATTTTCCAGAAATGATGAACATTTAGGAAAGCCATTTGGATTCACGGAGAATATTTTAGTTGAGCCTAGTGGATTCCTTTGATGCTAGGGTTTTGGGCGATCCCCATTTCAGGTTTAACTGAAATTTAAACATGATGCAACACAGGACTAGCTAACCCAAAGTAGACCAGAACTAGGGATGTGACAATATCAAAATAGCCCAAGAACCCAGTATAATAATGAGCTTCTTGATCCCCAACAACCACAATCCAAATCCGGCAAGGAGCCCCTCATACTCGGCAGTGTTGTTGGTGGCTTTCTCCCAGGAAAAGTGCATTTGAACCAAATATTAGAGATGCTTTTCGGTGGGCGCGACAAGAAGCACGGCGGCTGAGGGAGTCCTGAACTAAGCGGTCCTCGGGCGTCCGGGCTATGTGATATGGGCCGGGCTGATGGGCCGTGAAGATACGATATAGAAGGACCTTCCCCGTGTCCGGATGGGACTCTCCTTTGCGTGCATGGCAAGCTTGGAGTTCAGATCATGTACCTTCCTTTCTCTGTAACCAACTCTGTACAAACCTAGATCCCTCCAGTGTTTATATAAACTAGAGGGTTTAGTCCATAGGGGTAATCATAATCATACAGGCTAGACATCTAGGGTTTAGCTGTTATGATCTCGAGGTAGATCAACCCTTGTAACCCCTATACTCATCAAAGTCAATCAAGCAGAAAGTAGGGTATTACCTCCATTAAGAGGGCCCGAACCTGGGTAAACATCGTGTCCCCCAACCCGAGATCTGCTGGTTTTGACACCGACATTAGTGCTTTCGTTTAGGGTTCCGCTGTGTCGTCACCATAAGGCTCGATGGCTCCATCAACCATCCACGTCAATACTGCCCTGAGGGAGACCTTTCTCCTCGGCCAAATCTTCGTAAGCGGCGGCTTCGCACTTCATGCCAATTCGATTGGCCATCTAGAGCAGATCGACAGCTACGCCCCTGGTCATTAGATCAGTTTCAGAAACCTAAACTACATCGATGATATCCGAGTAGACTTGATCTTCCAAGGGTTCGTGGCCTCAACCGCAGCTCTGGCCTCGGATCCAGAACTCCTCGCCGAGTCCGAAGACGGGAGTTTAGAGCACGCTGGACTCTCTGTAGCAATAGAGCTCAATGCCGGAGATACAGAGGGGATCATTTCATCGGTCGGCCCGGAGTCACTCCAGGCTCCCTCTATCCTCATGGACTCGGACTCACCTCCATACACCAACTCCAAACTCTCGAGGTCTGTGTTATACGAGCTCGTCCAGGGAACTCCTGTCCCGCCCAATCCACGGATTCTCGCTTCCCTATCCAAACCTCACCCTTAAACGAGGTTCTGGACTTAATGCGATCCCTCGCCACTATAGAAGGATCACTGCCGAACTACGCCTAGCCCGCACTAGGGGCTGAGAGAGGGGAATTTTAAGTCCCACCCACCACACACATCATAGCCACTATCGAGGACTTAACCGACATGCTTGATTACACTTCCGAAGATATCGACGACATGGACGACGATGCTAGAGAAGAGCAAAGCCAGAACCCGCCGCTTACAGGGGGCTGGAAGGCTACTTCCACATATGACGTGTACATGGTGGACACACCCAAAGAGGATGACGGCGAAGGTGGGAAGGACCCAGTCGAGGATAAGTCTCCCATGGCACCACCAAAGCATCATCGTCGGCGGCGCCGCTCTAAACCGCGTCGATAAAAAGACAGCAATACCGGCACCGGAAACAACTAAACTTCGGATAATGCCGAAGACCAAGAAGCCCCTATTGAACCAACATCTGAATATGATGACGGGGAGGAGGGGCAAGTCAACCCGACAATCCTATCGGGAATGAGGGCTCGGAGGTTAGTAATTACATACCAATCTCCGAAGAAGATGAGAGCCTCGACAACGAAGAATTCATCATGAAAGAGGAACCCTTCGAACAAGAGCTCTTTAAGCGCCGGCTAATAGCCACTGCAAGAATCCTTAAGAATAAGTAGCAACATCTTCAAGCCGATCAGGATATGCTAAATGACAGATGGACTGATGTCCTAGCAGCCAAGGAATACAACCTTGAACGCCCAACCAAGAGTTACCCGAAGCGCAAGGTGCTACCCCAATTCGACGATGAGGCCCCAGAGCCCATACTGCCAATGTGTAACACCTCCGACGGACCGGACCAACCACCACGTGGCCGGGACAGAGCGGCAATTCAAGCCAAACACCCGCCTGCACCAACCCGCCATAAAGGTAGAGAGACAACAGCTGCAGGATACACTTATGACCTACGACAGGGCCTGGATAATAGAGTCGATCAGACCAGATCAATATACGGATCAAGGGGATGGGCCCCAGCGCGAGAAAACGGCCATAAAGCCTAGCGCGACAAGCACAACTTCGTCCGGGCTGAAAACCACATACCGACTCCATCCGAACTACGTCGTGACGTGGCCCGATATAGAGGCGCCGCACACCCACTAGGCTTCACTGATGAGGTAATGGAGCACCAGTTCCCAGAAGGGTTTAAAACCGTGAACATCGAATAATACGATGGCACAACGGACCCCGCAATATGGATTGAAGATTTTCTTCTCCACATTCACATGGCTCGCGGTGACAATCTCCATGCCATCAAATACCTCCTTCTCAAACTTAAGGGACCAGCGCGGCACTGGTTAAACAACCTCCCAGAAAACTCTATCGGAAGCTGGGAAGACCTGGAGGATGCCTTTAGAGACAACTTCCAGGGCACTTATATCCGAACTCCGGACGCCGATGACCTCTGTCACATAGTCCAACAGCCCGGCGAGTCAGCCAGAAAATTCTGGACTGTGTTCCTAATCAAAAAGAACCAAATTGTTGATTGTCCAGACGCCGAGGCTCTACCAGCCTTTAAACACAGCATCCGCGATGAATGGCTTGCCCGACACCTCGGCCAAGAAAAGCCGAAGTCCATGGCAGCCCTCACATCACACATGACCCGCTTTTGCGCAGGCAAAGATAGCTGGCTTGCCCGCAGCAGCAATAGTACCAGCGATCCTGGCACTTCTGAAGCAAGGAACAGAAATAGCAGGTCCCGACGCAACAAAAACAAACATCAGAGCAACATTGACAATGCCGAATACACGTCGGTCAACACCGGATTCAGTGGCTCCAAGAATGGTGTGTGAAAGCGGCCATTCAAAAGAAACAAAGACGGTTCATCTAGCCTGGACCGAATTCTCGATCGACCTTCCCAGATTCATGGCACCCCTGACAAGCCTGCCAGCCACACCGACAGAAGTTCTTGGGTCTTTAAATAGGCCGGTAAGTTAAACACCGAGCACATGGGTAATGGGTCGCCCAGCGAGGATGACGATGAGGATCCCCGCCCACCGAACACAGGGGGATAGAATAAATTTTCCCTTGAGGTCAAGACGGTGAGCATGATATACGCTAGTCACATCCCCAAAAGGGAGCGCAAGCGCGTGTTAAGGGACGTCTATGCGATAGAGCCAGTCGCCCCAAAATTCAACCCATGGTCAGCATGCCCGATCACCTTTGATCGTAGGCACCATCCGACTAGTATCCATCATGGAGGTTCGGCTGCATTGGTCCTCAACCCAATCATCCAGGGATTCCACCTTGTCGGTGTCAAAACCGGCGGATCTCGGGTAGGGGGTCCCGAACTGTGCGTCTAGCGGATGGTAACAGGAGACAAGGGTCACGATGTTTTACCCAGGTTCGGGCCCTCTTGATGGAGGTAAAACCCTACGTCCTGCTTGATTAATATTGATGATGGGTATTACAAGAGTGGATCTACCATGAGATCAAGGAGGCTAAACCCTAGAAGCTAGCCTATGGTATGATTGTTGTAATGGATGTTGTGTCCTACGGACTAAAGCCCTCCAGTTTATATAGACACCGGAGAGGGCTAGGGTTACACAGAGTCGGTTACAATGGTAGGAGATCTACATATCCGTATTGCCAAGCTTGCCTTCCACGCCAAGGAAAGTCCCATCCGGACACGGGACGAAGTCTTCAATCTTGTATCTTCATAGTCTTGGAGTCCAGCGGACGATGATAGTCCGGCTGTTCGGACACCCCCTAGTCCAGGACTCCCTCAGTAGCCCCCGAACCAGGCTTCAATGACGATTAGTCCAGCGCGTATGTAGTCTTCGTCGTTGCAAGGCGGGTTCTCCTCTAAGTTCCATGTACCTGCCGAACAGTGTCCGGCTTCCTTATCAATGTTGCGCTTCTTGGCTTCCACGCCCAATAATGGCCTTCTTCCACGCGTCGCACGAATGCGAAAAGCCAGGGTATCTTTTATGTTTTACCCCCTAGCTGCGCAAATAATCTGCCTATAAGAGAGGCAAGAATCCAGATCCAAATCACACCATCTTCCTTCCGCGAGTACTCATCGGAGCGCTTCTGACCAAAAATCAATTCCATCATGGACCGCCAACGCGGCTCCTCTTCTCGCGCTCCCAGCCCTCTGCCAGGAGATTGGAGGAGATGCTCTGTTCCGCACAACGAGTTGGTGAAGCTCCAAGCGGAAGGATATCTCCCTCCGGCCTTCATGGTTCCGGTTCGAGCCAGGCTAGCCACCTATAAAGGTGGGAAGCAAGCGGAGGCCACCCCAAGTCCCAACAAAGGGGAGCGGGTATGCTTCGTCCCCTATCTGATAAGGGGCTCGGATTTCCTATACATCCGTTCCTCCGCGGGCTCCTGGAGTTCTACGGACTCCAGCTCCATCACCTCACGCCCGCCTCTATCCTGCATATTGCGGGTTACGTAGCTCTTTGCGAGCTATTCCTGGTGTCGAGCCCCATTTCGCGCTATGGAAGAGGTTGTTCTGCCTTGTGCCCCGCTCTCACGAGGGGTCCATATATCAAGTGGGCGGCGCCGAAATTTGGCGCATTGCCGGGACCGGATATCCATCCAGAACCCCTAAGAAGGCGTCCGAAGACTGGCCTTCGGAATGGTTTTACATAGAAGACGCTCCGCTGCCGGAACCTGTTCGGATCGGCCTCCCGGAGTTCAGCAATGCTCCTCTGAAGAAATGCCTTAGTTGGCGTCCGCGGAGCCCCCAACTGGAGGAAGACAAGAGCGTCCATTATCTGATGGGCCGGATAAGGTTACTGGCCCATTTCGGGTTGACCATGATTGGAGTCATGGCAACATGCATTACGCGGGGGGTGCAGCCACTACAATACAGGGGCCACCCCATGTGGGATTTCAACGGGGAGGACGATGCCACCCGTCATGGCCGTAAAGGGCCGGGTTCGGCCGAGGACCTGGCGAAGATCCTGTCCGGCCTATACAAGGGAGAGAAGGAGGACTTCCTCCAGACGAACCCGTTGAATGGGTTCTCCATGAATAACCCTCGGCGTTGGGTAAGCAAACACTTTACATGCCCAATCCCATGCTTTCAAAGTTTAGGTTTCTTATATTGTGTTTTTTGACGCAGGAGCTGCGTTGGGTTGTGGAGGACATGCGAAGTCCAGCTCCGCAACCTGAGGATCTAGAGAGATCCCAGGATCCGGCCTCCGAAGAGGATTCGGACATAAAGGTGGAGCTAATCGACGGGGTGTTCCACCAGCTCAGCATGGATAATGCTTTAGTCGCCATTACGGCTGACTACCCCGGACTATATCCGGCTTCCCAGGTGATCGCGACCGAAGTCCCGACACCATCATTTCTTCCTCGCTCATTTTTGACCTTCGCATACGATGGCGTTTTGCAGGAAGCGCCTTCAGGGCGGGAAGCCGAGCCCGCGGCGGCTGACCAACAAGGGCCAGTCCGGACCAGTAGGTGGAAGAGGAGCGGGGCGCGTACTGAAACGTCGCCGCAAAGGTATAGCTCACAGTTCATTATTTGGAGCAACGTTCCTAGGAAACGTTTGAGTGCTCATGATTTTTGTAGGAGGAAAAGCGCCCGCCGGACTGCGGGCGTGGAGGTTGCCAATCCAACCTCTACCAGCCAGGCTCCAGCACCTGGTCTGGAGGGGGAGGCGAGCGTAGGGCGCGAGCCGGACACTCCTCCAACGGAGGATGCCGACAGACTGTCTGCCACCAAGTCTGAGGTGGACAGCGCCATGAACCATAGGCGCTGCCGGACAGTATTTTGTGACGCGTGCTTCTCCCATGAGGCACTGAATGCCTTTAACGCGGGGGACGCGCACCTCCGTGCTGCTCAAGATGGTTTTACCAGAGCCACGGAGCAGTATGTAAAAGACATACGGGTAAGAGAATTTAACAGTTATATATGCCAGTAGCCCCCGAGACTTAAAGTAGTTATGTTAACTGATTTAAGGATCATTTGAAACGCAGGATCTTACCGAGAAGAATACCCAACTGTGTCAGGAGCTGCAAGAGTGCAAGGCCCAACTTGAGGCCGCACTCGCTGCCGCAGGAGGAAACACAGAGACCCCTCCTGGTAACACATTATTTGAAAAATATAAGCGCTATGTGGCGTGCGCGCAAGTCTAATAATGACATTGCAGGTGCTGCTGGACAAGATCCGGACAGGCAAGAACTGCTGCACCAGCTGAAGGCCGGTGAGAGGGTGCTGAACAGGGTGCAGCAGGAAAGGAACAAGCTCCAGGATGCCCACGCCCAGCTCGGAGAAGAGCTGAAAGGTGTTCGGGCCGAGCTGTCTGGCTCCGTTAAGGAGAATCAGCGGCTTCGTCGCGCATCTATAGTAAGTGCTTGAGCGAACTCCTTTGAAAAGAAGAGTTTGGCGAGGAAGTCAATTGACAAAATATGTCTGTAGGTATACTCACAGGTCGCCCTGCGGAGGAGATGCCCGTATCGACGGGTGATCAACTTCCTGAACTGTTGCAGCTGCTCGAACGAGTTCGGCAGGCGATGAGCGGCGTCATTCAGGCTTTATGGCCGGCCCTTTCCCTGCCCGAAGGCCTTGGGGAGCTTGCGGAGAAGCTTCAGGGAATGAGGCAGCGCTTCCGTTTATGGAAGATTTCGGCCTGCCGTCAAGGTGCCAGGGAGGCCTGGGCCATGGTGAAGACGCGGTACAAGAAGGCGGATCCCAACCATATGGCCGAAGTCGGACCTATGGGGCCCGATGGGAAGGAGATCCCTGTGAGTTTAGTATACGGCCAAGTAGAGTTGGCCGCTAAATTTTCCCAATGGGACTGTAAATTGGACAGCCTGTTAGACGGGATTGAGGAGGAATACAGTCAGTCAATGTGACAATGTATTTTAAAATGACATGTAAAAATGCCTTCTAGCCGGATTGTAGATCGTTTGTCTTTGCCGACCTTTTCGCTTCAACCTCGGGACCCTAGAGTCCGGAGTGTGTCCGAATACCTTCTCGGTTAAAAAACAACCGGGGCATGCATGGAGACCAGGCGTAGGGGTCATTAGTGCTTTATCAGACAAGTGCCCAACTAGTTATGTTATATTATATGGTTAGTAAGAAACATCTTCCAGGGAGAATAGTTCTGTTAGGGGTTCCTTTCCCTGGGAGGCATGCCCTAAAGTGCATGTCCGGACTGCGAAAAGAGCAGAAAAACATCTGGGGGCAGATAAATAAGTATATAAAAAATCATCTTTCAAGTCACCGACCGAATATTCCCTTAAGAACGCTAGCTTTCGGCTTCACCCAGTCTGAGGTACACATCCGGCTGACCCGGCAGTAACAATCGCAGAGGTGCTCCCCTTACCTCCTAGCCGAACAATCGGGAATGTAGGGGTAAGCACAGGAGCCAGGCAACCCAGCTTGGCCAAAACTTAAGTCATATCGATGCATATAATGGTGAATAAAAGGTACATGTGGAAGCTTGACACATGTGCTGGGCATGAAGCCCTTATAATTAGGCTTCTAATAAAGAAGCCCCCAGGTATAATGAGTGCGGATGGCACATCAAGTGTATGCGAACAATGCGCAAGTATGCCCTTAAGGGCTTTTTAGTAAAAGGGTTAAGAGGAGAAAGAGAAACAAAAGACAGCTTGTTGCGGATATTACCACTGGGCGTAAACCGGCCTACCTGGGCCGGGTTAGCTTCATTAGTAGTATAAAGGTGATCAAGCAGATGAAGGCCCAAGGCCTGTAGTCGGTTTAGAACCTATAGCCGTAAACCGGCTTGATATGTAAACTTGCATTGTAAGTTAGGAATAGAAAGAGACCAACCGGGATACGAGTATGAACCGGTGTGGGACTCTGTGGACCGACGGGCATGACCCGTGTATATAAGGGGACGACCCGACAGCGGTTCAAGGACAGACAACAACAACTCGAGCCTAGGCGAAGCTTGTTTGCTCCCTAGCCATCGAGACCACATCAATTCCATCACAACTAGACGTAGGCTTTTACCTTCATCGAAGGGGCCGAACTAGTATAAACCCTCGTGTCTTTGTGTGCGCTTTAACCCCTTCAAGTTAACCCGTAGCGATGGCTCCACGACTAAGTCCTTTCACTAGGACATCTGCCGTGACAAATCCACGACAGTTGGCGCCCACCGTGGGGCTATCGCACAATGGTTTGATGATCTTGGAGGGCAAGATCAAAGGACTCGAAGGCTATGCTGTGGGCCGGATGACCAAGAGTCGTCGTGGCAAGCTCTACATCGACGATTCAGGATGGGGTCCCGAAGCCAGCTCGATCATGTACGGATACCGGGTCCCCTTTGGTGGCATACACGTTTTCATCGGCAAGATTGGTGAGCCTGGACCTGAGCCAGACATCTGCACCAACCTCGTCGAGACGGCTCAGCGTGCGAGACCTACCCAGGTTAAACCGGCCGTGAAGCGTGCCTTCGTCGGAGTCATCCACGGAGGAGAGCCTGAGGATGAGTCAGGATACGGTAGCGAGACCGTCGTCTATTCCGCCGACGAGTCCTCAACCGGAGAGACTGAATCATTGTACCAGTTGCAAGACGACCAGATTAGGGGCTGTTCCGATGGCGACAGTATTCCGGACCCCCCAGATCAGATCAACCGGGTTGGGATATTCATGGCCGGTACGCAGGCGGCGAATCACTCTTCGACCGCAGTAGCAATGCTCTCCGGGTCAGCAGCGGCAGTGGTAGCAGGGGCAGGAGGCCTTGTGCGCCCACCGGTTCAAGTTATGTCTGACCTGTTTGACGCACTAGCGGTACTTATGGCAGAGGCCAATCCGGCGGATCAGGAGGCCCATGATGCGAAGATTGCAAAGGTGAGAGAGCAGATCGTGCAGGCCAAAGCCGACCTGGCAGCAGAGAAGGACAGCATGGCCGCAGAGCGGGCCGCTTTGGACGCCCAGGCCTATAAGCTCATGCTCGACCAGAACGCGTCACAGGAGGTCTTGAAGCAGAACCACAGATCACACCTGCCGTTAGGGTTCGACCCTCGAAATCTCTTCACACTCCGGGAGCCGGAACCAGAAATCCGCCGGGGCACCAGGAGGTAAACCGGGTCGAGGCACCAGGGCCAGGAGCGACGGTCCAACCCTGCCCGATGGAGCCTCCTCGGCAGAACATTGTGATTCCTCCGCCGGTCCAGACACCTCCGGGTCATTATTCTAATCCTATGGACAATCTTGTCGCAGCTGCTGCGCGAGTAGAAGCAATCCTGGTCGAAGGAGACTCTCCACAAGCAATAGAGATGCGCCGGGTTAAGGAACCTCTCCGGACCGCTTTGATTCAACAGGAGGCATATTCATACAGCCGCGATCGGATTCATTGCACACCTCGTCCAAGCCGGAGCTATAGTAGGTGCCTGGATGAACCGGCCATATCAAGCAATGCGCGGGGCCGTGAAGCGGCCCGTGGCAATAACCTGGCAGGGGGTGTTCGCGATGCTCAGGATGTCGTGGACCGGGCCCAGGCACGAAGGGAGGCCGAGTTAGCAGCACAGAACGAGGCGGATCAGCTTACACCAGTTCGTCCTACCACCTCAGCCGGGCCAGGGGTCGCATCTAGCTTGGGAGTGCCCTGTTTAGTCCTCGCTTTACGCAATGTACGCCTGCCCAAAGACTTCAAGGGTCTGCACAAGGTGCCGAATTACACCGCTGATTTATCTCCAGAAGTGTGGGTAGAGAGTTATGAGATGGCCATGGAGATGCTGGATGTGGATGAGACCGCGTGTGCAAAGTACTTCACCATGATGCTTGAAGGCATGGCCCGTACTTGGTTGAAAAGCCTGCCGCCTAATTCTATCAGTTCATGGGCCCAGTTGCGGGCCCGGTTTATCCAGAATTTCAAAGATACGTGTAAACAACCTAAGTCCATAGTAGACTTGGCGGCTTGTGTTCAGGAGGACGGAGAATCAACAACCCATTGGGTACGCCGCGTTTCGGAAGTCTTGCACTCATCTGACAGGATCAATGCTGACTCGGCGATCTTAACCCTGGAAGGCAACTGCCGGTTTAAGCCTTTAAAGTTGAAGTTGTGGCGTATGAAGCGGTTCTGTAATGACATTGGAACTCTCATGGCCGCTTTAGTAAAGTATGCTGATTCTGATAGTACCAAGGATCCCGAGGCTGACGATGACGAAGCAGGGAAGGAAAGAAGAATAGCAACTCCAAGGGGCATCAATACAAACCGGCGGGCCATGGAAAAGGAGGCAAGCATAAAGCGGATGGCAGCATGGACTTTGTGGCTAACACTAATGCGCAGGACAAGGGTCAGCGGCACAGAGGTAAAGCGGCGAATCGTAATGGGGCTCCAAATCCTGACCCGGATCGCTTAAACTATTTGTTGAATCAGCCTTGCCCAAAGCACGGGACGAAGGAGACGCCGGCTAACCACCTTTGGAAGGATTGCTACATTATGCAGAAATTTAAAAACTCTAATGCCTTCCGGTATGACCGTGGGTCAGGTGGTGGCCCAGGATCCGGTTTCCATGGGCCGGGTCACGATGGAGCTTCCAGTTCAGGTTTCAATCAGGGCGGTAATGGTAACCAGAATAATCAGAGCGGTCAAGGGGGTTATAACCAACAGCAGCAGCAGCAGCAGTCGGGTTATCAGAGCCAGCCAAAACAGTTGAACAATGGGCAGTATCACGTTTTCACAACTAGCTTGGATAAGCGCGACCGGAAACTTCACAAGCGAGCGGTGAACTCTGTTGAACCAGCCATACCATGTTACTTACGCTGGTCAGAGCAGCCTATCATGTGGAGCAGGGAGGATCACCCCCCGGATTGACAATCCGGGCCAGTTGGCATTAGTGGTAGACCCTCAGGTGGGAGGTTATAAATTCATCAAGGTACTCATGGATGGAGGGAGCAGTATTAACATCCTGTACTATGAGACATTCCATCGCATGGGGCTAACGGACAAGGATCTCAGACCGTCCAATACGGTGTTCCATGGTGTGGTGCCTGGCAAATCAGCATACCCTGTTGGTAAGATAGCCCTGGAGGTGGCTTTTGGGGACGAGCATGATTCCCGATCCGAAACACTAACCTTTGAGGTGGTGAAAATCCGAAGCCCGTATCACGCCTTGTTTGGGCGGCCGGCTTATGCCAAGTTCATGGCACGACCTTGTTATATCTATTTGCAGCTCAAGATGCCGGGTTACAAAGGGACAATAACGGTTCATGGGAGCCGTAAGATTGCTTTGGAATGTGAGGAAGGTGATGCGGCCTATGCAGAGTCGGTTTGTGCCACGGAGGAGCTGAAATATTACAGGGACAATGTTGATCCGGCGGACATGACCCCTTTTGAAGAAACCGACCACGGAGCATGATTCAGATCTGAAGTTCAAATCGGGGGCTGAGACCAAGCTTGTTGACTTCGTGCCCGACGATTCGTCCAAGCAGTTCACTGTCAGTGCCAACTTGGACCCTAAATAGGAAAGCGCGCTCATCGAGTTCATCCGTGAGAATCGGGACATTTTTGCATGGAAGCCTTCTGACATGCCAGGTGTACCGAGGGAACTCGCTGAGCACACTCTTAATGTTGATCCTAAGTATAAACCGGTAAAGCAATTTCTCCGCCGGTTTAACGAAGAAAGGCGCAAAGCCATTGGAGAGGAAGTGGCCAGGCTCTTAGCAGCTGGTTTTATCATTGAAGTGTTCCATCCAGAGTGGCTTGCTAATCCGGTGCTGGTTCTTAAGAAAAACTGCACTTGGCATATGTGTGTGGATTACACAGATCTTAACAAGGCTTGTCCAGCGGATCCTTTTGCCCTCCCCCGCATTGACCAGATTATTGATGCCACGGCGGGTTGTGAGCGTTTGAGTTTTTTGGATGCGTATTCTGGGTATCATCAGATCAAAATGGCGGTTAAGGACCAGGAGAAGACGGCATTTATTACTCCCTTTGGAGCCTTCTGCTATGTATCTATGCCTTTTGGGCTCAAGAGCGCCCAAGCCACTTATCAACGATGTGTGCAGAACTACTTGCATAAACAGATCGGCCGTAATGTGCACGCTTATGTGGATGATATTGTAGTCAAGTCAAGGCAGAAGGAGACGCTGGTGGATGATTTGAAGGAAACCTTTGACAACTTGCGAGTTAACAAGATGATGCTTAACCCGGCCAAGTGTGTCTTTGGTGTTCCGGCAGGCAAGTTACTGGGTTTTCTTGTGTCCAACAGAGGAATTGAGGCTAATCCGGAGAAGATTATGGCTATCACCTCCCTGGCTAAACCAAAGTGTATCAACGATGTTCAGCGTTTGGCGGGTCGGATCGCCGCACTGAGCCGGTTTATCAGCCGCCTCGGAGAGAAGGCTATCCCTTTGTACCAGATGCTGAGAAAGACAGATCAATTCAACTGGAGTCCGGCTGCTGATGAAGCGTTGGAGGACTTGAAGCGGCAATTAGCCAATCCGCCCGTTCTTGCGGCTCCGGTCGACAAGGAGCCGTTATTGTTATACGTAGCAGCCAATGCTCCTGCAGTTAGCGTGGCTATTGTGGTGGAACGCAAGGAGGCAGGCAAGGAATATCCGGTTCAACGGCCGGGTTATTATATCAGCAAGGTGCTTATTGAATCCAAGCAAAGGTATCCGCATTGGCAGAAGCTGGTATATGGAGTTTTCATGGCAAGCCAGAAGTTGAAGCAGTATTTCCAAGGGCACCCCATCACAGTGGTCAGTTCAGCTCCCTTGGGCGATATCATACAGAACCGGGAGGCGACTGGCCGGATTGCCAAGTGGGCTATAGAACTTGGGCCTCATGGATTGAAGTACGTGCCTCGGACGGCGGTGAAGTCTCAAATACTTGTTGATTTCATCAATGATTGGACGGAGTTGCAAGCACCAGAGGAGAAGCCGGATCACACATATTGGACTATCCATTTTGATGGATCCAGGCAATTGGAAGGCTCGGGGGCTGGAGTCATATTAACTTCCCCACGAGGTGATAAGTTTTGTTATGTTCTCCGCTTAATGTTCCCTTGTACTAATAATGCAGCTGAGTACGAAGCTTTGCTCCATGGTCTCCGGATGGCTAAGGAGATGAACTTAAGCCGGGTTAAGTGTTTCGGTGACTCGGATCTCGTGGCTCAACAGGTGTCTGGCACTTGGGATTCTAAAGACCCACTTATGGCTGCATATCATCGTGAGGTGGATATGATTGCGGGTCACTTCAAAGGTTATCAAGTGGATCACGTAGATCGTCGAAAAAATGAAGCGGCGGACGCTTTAAGCTGGTTGGGCTCTCAGCGTAAACCGGTCCTGCCTAATGTCTTTCTTGATGTGTTGCACAACCCGTCAGTCAAGCTCCCAGGTGAAGCGGATTTGGCTATTCCTGATCCGGAGGCTCAATTGGTGGCAGCCCTGCATATTATACCAGATTGGACGGTTCCTTATCTTGCATACATGAACCGGGGAGAGTTGCCAGAGGATGAGATTCTATCCAGGCAGATAGTCCGGCGATCCAAGTCTATGACAATTATCAACGGCGAATTGCATCATTGCAGTGTATCAGGGGCGTTTCAACGCTGCGTCTCTCCTGAGGAAGGCTGTGAAATCTTACGTGAAATCCATGAAGGGGATTGTGGTCACCACGCCGGTTCAAAGTCTCTGGTGGCAAAAGCGTTTCGTCACGGGTTCTACTGGTTGACAGCTCATGCTGATGCAGAGGACTTGGTTAAACGGTGTGATGGCTGTCAGAAATTTTCAAGGCGTGCTCATGTGCCGGCTCAAGAATTGAGGATGATTCCAATCACTTGGCCGTTTGCAACATGGGGGCTAGATATGGCCGGACCTTTTAAAAGATCCAAGGATAAGAAAACCCACCTTTTGGTGGCAGTTGACAAGTTTACCAAGTGGGTTGAAGCGGAGCCTGTCAGCAAGTGTGATGCAGCTACAGCGGTGCAGTTCATTAAAAAGGTGATTTTCCGGTTTGGCTTTCCACACAGTATCATTACTGACAACGGTACCAATTTATCCAAGGGTGCTATGAAGGAATTCTGTGAACATGAGCACATCCGACTTGACGTACCATCAGTGGCTCACCCCCAGTCCAATGGGCAGGCAGAACGAGCTAATCAAGAGATCTTGCGAGGCATCAAACCCCGGCTTATGGTTCCATTGCAAAGAACACCGGGATGTTGGGTTGAAGAGCTACCATCTGTGCTATGGAGTATCAATACTACGCCCAACCGATCTACAGGATACACGCCATTTTTCATGGTCTATGGAGCGGAGGCGGTTCTCCCTAGTGATATCTGGCACGATTCTCCTCGTGTGGCGGCTTATGTTGAAGCGGACAATGACACAACACGACAAGTCGCTTTGGACTTATTGGATGAGGAGCGCGACATAGCGGCTGCCCGCTCAGCGATTTATCAACAAGATCTTCGGCGCTATCACAGTCGCTGGGTCAGGACCAGAGTTTTTCAAGAAGGAGATTTGGTGCTTCGGCTCATCCAAGACCAGACGGATATGCACAAGTTATCCCCACCTTGGGAGGGACCTTTCGTGGTCAGCAAGAATCTGCACAATGGGCATACTATCTGATAGATATTCGAGAGCATAAAGACTCACGCACATCAGAGGAGGAGACCAACAGGCCGTGGAACATAGCTCATCTTCGGCCTTACTACACCTGAGCCTTTGGCTCTATCTATGTACATATTATGACAGTGTATATATTATCTTTGATATAATAAAAACGGAGCCTCAGCTAAAGCGGGGTCTCTGTCCTTTCATATCAGGTGTGGTTAGATGGAGTGGTTCTGTTTTAAAGCGGCCTCCGGTTTACCCCTTGAAATTTGCTTTTCATATCACTTGGGGCCTTGGTCGTGTCCGAACCAACGCGACACCTTTTGATAGGCGAAAGCCACCAGATCACTTGGGGACATGGTCAAGTCTGAACCAGTCACGCCTCTTGATCAGCCTAAGGCCACAAAATCACTTGGGGGCTTGGTCGAACCCGGACCATTGCCACGCCTTTTGATTGGCATATATGCCACGGTTTCATTTGGGGACCTGGCTGACTTGAACCATTGTCACTCCTATTGGGGGCTTGGTCCTGCCCGACCATGGTAACACCATCTGATCAACTCAGTAAAGCATGTTTTTTGCAAACGGTTTTTATCATTGCCTTTGCTTCCATATTTCTTTTATGGCTATTTCTTAATTTTTGTTGTGTTTCCTTTACACCAACAACACCTTTTTACCGGTTCAGCTGACGGATTCGATTCATTTTTTAATCCGGAGAAATATGCCTGGTTTACTTTTGCTATTAACATCATGGAGTAACAGGGGGCTCATAATGACCCAACATGGTTTTACACGGGAGTTGTTTTCTCCCCTTTGACGGTAATGGTTTATAAAACCTCCGTTTCAAGCCTGGCTAAGCCAACTTCATGCCCATCGATGGCAGGTATTTTGTATCGCATATTTGGTTATATGTCTTAAATACATTGATGATATATATATCAAGGTCATAAACCGGCTGGCGGTATAACCGCCACCGCAGTTCAAGATTTTCTGATTGCAGGAAATATGAAATGGAGGATTTCAAGCAAAAGCATCAGTACTTATGCACGAAGGCATATTTAAAGCGGAAGTATTGGCTATTTTATTACAAGGCAACGCAGTGCCCAAATAAGATCATTGTTCTTCTGGCGGATCATAATAAAGTAGCTATTTAAACCGGCTTCCGGTTCAAGCCTGCTCATCGTCCCGCGCTGCTTCAGCTTCCTCATCTCTATCCATTGGCTGGAAATCAACAGTGGTCCAGTCGATTCCCATTAAAGCTTGAAAGACAGTTCAATATCAGGAGCGTAAGTATGCTTACGGTTTGGAGGAATCAGATTCTCCGCTTCAAGAGTTGGTGCAGCCACACGTTTGTTCTGATCATTATACTGAGCTTGATAATGTGACAAGTCTGCCTCTTCAGCCAATTGACAAGCCAGAGGGTGCAGTGCACGGTTTATCGCCCTCAGGTCATCCTCATTGAACTCTGAGCCATCTTCCTTCAAACTGGGATAGCCTTGAGCTGCTTCAACAGGATCGAAATCCGGCACCCATGCTTTTGCCCGGATCAAGGCATTAATTGCTCCGGTTCGAGCAGCAGATTTCTTCAGTTCTTCAATCCGGGCAGGAAGCATTGACAACCTCTTTAGAGTATCTTGGATTAAGGTGGGTGCCGGATTGTTATGAGATGCAGTGCTGATGATCCGCTGCGCTCCGGTATACAGCTGTTCAATTAAAGTGTAGGCAGCTTTCAACTTTTTCCGAACATCTGATCCTAAGTGGCCAATGCGTGTACCTGCAACAAGACATGAGAGGTCACAAACCGGATCTATTCTAAGCAGGCCAGAGTTGTCAAAGAAACCACAAAGAGCTTACCAAAGATAGCAGCGGTCATGGAATGTACTTGCCGCTTTACGGCGGTCAGCTCATCTACCACCGGTTTAAGGGCAGCTTCAGCATTTTCAGCTCTTTTTATCAAAGCGGCCTTCTCAGTGGCCCAATCAGCTCGATCCCTCGTGAAGCCCTCCTTCAGCTGTTCTGTGATGCTCAAAGCGCTGGTTAATTCCTCCCTTGCCTTGTCGGTTGCAGCTTGTTGGGTTTTCAAAGTTTGCTGCAGATCAGTAATCCGGTCCTCTTTGATCCTCACTTCAGCCTGCATAAAGACAGTGCTTGGCTTTAAACAAACGGTACAAGAATTTGAAGTACCAACCACATAACAAGTTATACGCTTGATACTTGGGGGCTAATGCACCTTCAATTTTCATCTATTACTAAATCGCAAAGTCCCAAGCTCAATACAGGTATTCAACTTGGCACTTGGGGGCTAATGGCTATTTGCTCAGTTATGTTCTGATGTTAGAATCTTTATTGGAGTCCCGGTTTAACTATGCTAAGTTGAACCGGCCCTTGGGGGATATATTGAAGGATTTCAAAGTATTGAGGATTGTATTCAAGTCACGGTTTGAAGAAGGTTACAAACCGGCCCTTGGGGGCTAGGAGGATTAATACAGTGGCAGTAAGTAAAGAAAGAAGAAGCACAAGGAAGTTACCTCAAATTTGTCTCTCATCATCTTTACCAGGCCAGCTTCACAGTCACGACTAGTATATAGCCGGTTCAAGTAACCAGAATGAAGATCTTGGGCACTCAGAGCAGCATATGTTTCCAGTTCAACATCCCATTTGCCTTTGTTCATGGCAGAAAAATCTTCTTTCACTGTATGCTTGGCTAAAGCGACAGGATTCCCTGGTTCAAAGCGACCTACGCCGGTAATTACAACGTCATCATCCTTGGACTCACCGGTTTGCGTTGGCGCGGTCGGTTTATCAGCAGGTTTAGAAGGACTGCAGGATCTTTCAATCCGGACGGAGCTGGCAGGCGGGTCAGCAGGGACTGAAGTATTGATAGGCCTTTCCTCAGGAATAGCATCATCTTGCAAAGGAGGATCATTGGGAATATCCTCATGAACGAACGCTTCAAGATCTGGTGCTTTATCCTGTTCAGGGGCGACATCTTCCTCAGCCGCTTTGTCCAGGCGGGCTTTCTTGCTCGGTTTAGGTTTAGCCCTGAAAGAGAAACAAAGAGTCAAGAAACAACATAAGTTATAACATAGTATACCAGAAGCATATGTTCAGCCTAGTTTACCCAAGGACTGTTTTCAGTGGCAGTAGCTGAGTGGACGATGATTCACCAGAGGAAGAATGAGAAGTAACCTGATAATCGGAGTCGGACGGATTAAGAGGTTGACGGATGAAACCCGCTTTATAATATAAACCTCGGAGCGACGTTTTCGAACCGGACTGTTTGGTAAACCGCCGGAGGTAACTACCTGACCGCTGTGCCGGGTTGTGCGGCGAGCTTCATGTTGTTGAGTCTTCATAAGAAATTTGGGATCCAAGTAAGCAAGAGGATGAGAAAATTTAACTTTCCGGTTTGCCTGGCGAAGTTTTGGCAAAGGCAAAGGATCTGAATCGGAAGAAAGAATAGTTACCTCAGTGACATTAGCATTACTGGCTTCAGCGTCGTCCTGACAAGTATCATCATCAATAAGGCGTGTAAAAAGTAAGCCTAGTGAATCAAGTTCTACCTCAAGGTCCGAGTTACCCACATCATCATCAACAGCCGGATCAGATGAGGCAGTGGTCTTGTGAGTCGGCTTCTTGATAACCTTGGTCTTTGGCCGGGTTGACCGTTCTGCTTTCTCCGGTTTGTCTTGCGGAAGCTTCTTGCTCCAAAACGGATTATCCCTCTGGTTAAGCAGCAATTGATGTTAGATAGAAATAGCAGTAACAGGTTCAGTAAAAAATACAAGCGAAATCTTACAGCTGGCGGCTTGTTGGTAGTGCAGAAGGGGAGCAGGCCGGTTTGAGCGCAGAGGTGTCCGGTTCGTTCAACATTTTCTTCACAGCATCTGTGACTTCATCATCGGAGAGCTGGATTTTAGTGTGTCGGAGTGGGTCATCGACTCTATCAGTATACTTGCACATTAAGCCGGAGCGCCGGCTGTGAGGCAGTATGCTCCATGATATCCAACAGCGTGCAAGATCTATTCCTGTTAAACCGTTGGCCATGAAGGCTCGGAGCTTGGACAGTTGCGGAGCATATTTACTTCTCTCCTTGGCACTTAATCTTTGTGGAAAGGGGTGAGTGTTGCTGAGCCGCTCCGGACGAAAGCCAGGTAAAGGATTTTCATTGTCAGGGGAAGTGTCTTTGCAGTAGAACCATGTTGCATTCCACTCCTTGGGGTGACTGTGTAGTCTGGCGTGGGGATAAGTGATCTCTTTTCTTTTCTGAATTGCCATACCGCCCAGTTCGGTATTGAGGCCATCAGTGAATTCTGTGCGACGGTTTAAGTGGAAGCAGTCTCTAAACAATTCAACTGAAGGCTCCTCTTGAAGGTATACCTCAGAGAGCACTTGGAAGTGACATAGGTTGGTAACAGAATTGGGGCCAATATCTTGCGGGCGGAGCTGAAAATTGGCTAATACATCCCGGTAAAATTTAGAACTGGGCGGCTTGAAGCCCCGGGCTAAATGATCTGCAAAGATCAGAACCTCTCCCTCTTGAGGTGTGGGAGGACATTCATCACCAGGAACCCTCCAGTGGATAGTATCTTTGCTGTCTAAAGCGCCGATCAAGACTAAATCGTCCAGCTGAGTTTCTGTGACGCGAGAAGGAACCCAATTGCACTCATATACTTGTTTGGCTATGGTGAGATCTACAAGAAATAGGTGATTCCGGTTCAAGAATATGTTGGATAAAAGAAGGTGCTGGTCTGAACAATGTTAAACCGGAGGCAGTACATTTAAACCGGATTTCTGTAAGGTGGCATCATATGGCTAAAGAGTTCTGGCGGTTCAACAAGGGGACTAATGGTATATACTGGTTTATTAACTTTTTCTATAGTAAGTTAAACCGCCTAGTCTAAACATTGAAAGCAATCGAAGTTGCGGATGGCTAAGTATGCAGAAACATGTTTCACAAGGTCTTATTGCAGCAATGGATCTGAAGCAAGTTCAGAAAAAACAGATAATATTCAAAAGAGTAAAGCAGAACGGAAGTGAACCAATGGGCAGATATGTAGATGAGATCTATGGACTTGAGCGTGAAACTACAGGCGGATGCTAAAAGGCTACTGCTAATCAGAGCAGGGGTTCACAGATTTATCCAGGAGTCTGGGTACGAGTATGAACAAGCGACAAACACGGCGAGAACAGGAAACCCTAGAACATATCTATGTTAAGAAGAACAGAAGGTTTACCAGAACTGAGGAAGACGTGGAAGGCTACCGCGGTGCTCTGGTGCGTTCAGGTTGATGCAGCGGCCCAAGACGATGTAGAGGACAACGGCGGCGGCGGAGCTCCGAGGCTGGCGATGCGAGGAAGACAAAGAGGAAGAGATGAAGGGGAGAAAAGGAAATGACCCTTTGGTCCTATTTATAAGGCAACAGACGTGGGTCAGGCGCGCAAATCCAGGAGCCAAAATTTCGGAGGTGGAGCTGATGACCTGGGTATCGCAGATCTATTAATGAAAGAGGATGTTATAATTGTAAACTTCGTGATGACGTCATGCCGGTTTACAGCAACCAGAGATAATGGCGACATGGCGGTTTACCAATTACCAGGAGATGTTGAAGACAAAGATTTTTGTGAAGGATTGACATGAACCAGTTCAAATCAATCTGGGGCCTAATGTTGGGGATATTACCACTGGGCGTAAACCGGCCTACCTGGGCCGGGTTAGCTTCATTAGTAGTATAAAGGTGATCAAGCAGATGAAGGCCCAAGGCCTGTAGTCAGTTTAGAACCTGTAGCCGTAAACCGGCTTGATATGTAAACTTGCATTGTAAGTTAGGAATAGAAAGAGGCCAACCGGGATACGAGTATGAACCAGTGTGGGACTCTGTGGACCGACGGGCGTCACCCGTGTATATAAGGGGACGACCCGGCAGCGGTTCAAGGACAGACAACCACAACTCGAGCCTAGGCGAAGCTTGTTTGCTCCCTAGCCATCGAGACCACATCAATTCCATCACAACTAGACGTAGGCTTTTACCTTCATCGAAGGGGCCGAACTAGTATAAACCCTCGTGTCTTTGTGTCCGCTTTAACCCCTTCAAGTTAACCCGTAGCGATGGCTCCACGACTAAGTCCTTTCACTAGGACATCTGCCGTGACAAATCCACGACACAACTGAAGTGTAAAAATTTGAACGGGGGAAGGGGACGAACTCTTAGTCTGGCGCTAGGCATAGAATCTTCGGAGGCGGGCTGCGTTCCATGGGTTCGGCTCGAGTCGGTTGTCCGACGCATTTCGTAGACGGTACGCCCCGCCGGTCAGGACTTGATCGATAATGAAGGGTCCCTCCCATTTGGGCTTGAGCTTGTCCTTTTTCTTGTCCGGCAGGCGTAGAACTAGTTTGCCAACGTTGTAAGTCTTGGCCCGTACTTCTCTACTTTGATATCTTCGAGCCTGCTGCTGATAGAATGCGGAACGAGCCTTGGCGACGCCGCGTTCTTCCTCCAATGCGTCCAAGCTGTCCTGCCGATCCAGCTCGGCTTCTCTTTCTTCGTACATGCGCACTCGAGGTGAGTCATGAATGACATCGCAGGGCAGAACTGCATCTGCGCCGTATACCATAAAAAATGGTGTGAATCCGGTAGTACGGTTGGGCGTTGTCCGCAGCCCCCAGAGTACGGAGTCGAGCTCCTCTACCCAGTGCGTGTCAGATTTCGTAAGTGACTGCACTAGTCTGGGTTTGATGCCACTCATTATTAGACCATTTGCTCGTTCCACTTGACCGTTGGTTTGAGGATGATAGACTGAAGCATAATCGAGCTTAATGCCCATATTTTTGCACCATGGTTTAACCTCGTCGGCCGTAAAATTTGTGCCGTTATCGATGATGATGCTGTGGGGGACACCAAACTAGTGTACTACCCCGGAGATAAAGTCTATCACTGGTCCGGACTCTGCCGTTTTGACTGGCTTGGCCTCTATCCATTTGGTGAATTTATCCACCATGACCAATAGGTACCTTTTCTTTTGGGTTCCCCCCTTAATGGGTCCAACCATGTCAAGCCCCCAGACCGCGAACGGCCAGGTAATGGGTATAGTTTTGAGGGCGGTGGGTGGCATATGGCTCTGATTAGCAAAGAGCTGACAACCGATGCATCTTTGGACTAAGTCCTGAGCATCTGCCCGGGCCGTCGGCCAATAAAATCCTGTACGGAATGCCTTTCCTACAAGGGCCCGAGCTGCGGCGTGGTGTCCGCCTAGTCCGGCATGAATTTCAGCCAGAAGGTTTCGCCCTTCCTCTTCGGAGATACACCTTTGAAGGACTCCGGTTGTGCTTTTCTTATAAAGTTCTCCCTCATGGACCTTGTAGGCTTTAGATCGCTGGACAATACAGCGGGCCTCATTTTGGTCTTCGGGAAGTTCCTGCCTAAGCAAGTATGCTAGGAATGTGTCAGGACCCCGACTCGATGCCACATCGATCTAGCATGTAACACCTCATATCGCTTTGCGGCCTCACGCACGGTATCCCCACGGGTGTCGCCTTACCTTTGCCCGGGACCGTTTGCGTATTTTGGCACACGTATATGATGGTGTCGCTAGCATCCATATGATAAAGAGCCCGGGCTGACATGGCTAGTCGTAAACCCAAAGTGGCACTAACTTACAGGGACAGGCATTCATGACCCAGCATCGAATGTGTCGGTCATCAGCGAGTGAATCCAGGCTGTAGCACTGGGCTAACAGGACTCCGGTGAACCGGGCTGTAGCGGCCTAGCAGGACTCCGGTATTCATCGCGTGACATTTCCCCGAAGGGACAGACACAGGATCGAAGAAGGACACATGCCGGCCAGCCTAAGTGTTCTGGAGCAGTAGCAAGCTACCAGGGCTCAGTGGAAGCACTAGGAGACATTTCCCGGTAAGAGAGGCTACTAAGAATAAACAACTAGATAGTCAGATCCCACACATAGCAATACACATTACACGTACGCATAACATGCAAGTATGTGCTGTACAACATGGCATCACAGCATAACTCAACAACTCATATAGCTAAAGGCTCAGAAGAGCCGTCATAGCAATTATTGCAAACAGGGGTCACTAGACCCATCATACAGAGCATACAAGCAACAAGCGGAAGCATTACATGTCTGTGTACAGACATCTAGAAATGAAAAAGGCTGAAGAGCCTAACTATCTACAACATCCGATCAAGATCGTAGCTGAGGTACTAGCTACTAGTCGAAGTCCATGAGAACCCTAGTAAGACCGAAGTCTCCGCTGCAAAAACATAAATAAAGCAACATGAGTACAAAGGTACTCAGCAAGACTTACATCAGATCCTATCATACATGCATTTGTATCAAGAGGGTAATGTGGGGTTTAGTTGCAGCAAGCCAGCTTTGACTCTGTCGCTATCCTATTCTACGACTACCAGAAACTTTTGAGGTGAAACAACGAACACGAGTCCACTAACCACCATACAATACACTACTATGGATTCATCCCCGTCTCCCTACGAGAAGGCCATCCATAGCACTCACACTTGTCTTGAGCATTTTATAGTATCCACTTCAAGTTGTCTATGTACCATGTAAGCATCCAAGAAGTCCATAACCGCGGACCCGGCTATTCGAATAGATCATGTTAACCCTGCAGGGGTGTACTTCTTCACACACGCTCTCGCCACTTACCGCCATGTACACGTCATGTACCTCGGCAACCTTCAAGCAGAAGCCTGGCGAGGGTGTCGGCCATGACCTGACTAACCACACAAGACTCTAGTCCAGGTTTATCGCCTATTCGGGTTCCATCCGCAAGGAGATCCGGCCGGGGTGTCGCTCACGGCCCCAAACGATGTGAGCAGGGTTCCCGAGCCCACCAACCGGGTGCCACTCGGTACACCGTGCCACGTGTGCCTAGTCTGTCCCAAGCCCACCCTGCCGGGTGCCACTTGGTAGAAAAATAGCACTACCTACAAACACCAGAAACTAGTTGCGACTCCTGGACAGAGACCAAGTTGGTTAATAAGTCGAGAGGGGCACTTAAGCATTCCAATGTGTGGTAGTATCGAGTCATTGGACAACATACATAGAACTCAGTGCTTAAGGACGGTTCCAGCGAGACAACCCACCATGTACTCCTACATGGCCTCTCACCGCTACCTTTACCAAATCGTGTTCACACACTTCACTCTCAGCATCAGAACATATCGTGACACTCCAATTCATTCCCAATGAATCAGACCTGACACAACTCTAAGCAATAGTAGGCATAGCATGGTATGAACACATCAGTGGCTTCAATCAACTCCTACACATGCTAGTGGGTTTCAACTATTTACTGTGGCAATGACAGGTCATGCAGAGGAATGGGTTCAGCTACCGCAGCACAAAGTAGCAGATGAATCGTTGTTGTCCTAATGCAATAACTGAGAGCAGGAGCGAGAGAGTAGGGTTTTATCGAAATGAACAAGGGGGGTTGCTTGCCTGGTAAATCAACAAGGGAGGCACTGCTTCACAGACAGGTACTCTGGAACGTCTCCGGAGCAGGACCTATCGAGAAGGAACGGTGCCGGCAATCAATACACAATCATATGCAACAATATGATGCATGAACATGGCATGTAGATGTGATGCTGTTGAGCTAATGCAACTAGTGTTCAATTGGTTTGAAGTCCATTTGAACCAAAGGTTCAAATGCATTTCTAAATTAGGTCTCTTATATATGCCATAATGTGTTTTCCCATATTCAGCATGTATAAGTTGGTTTTTCATGCATGAAACTAGTTCAGATGGAAAGGTTGCATTTTTCTGATAATTTTTCATATATAAATTATTTTAATCTGAGCTATGGTTGAATTGATATGAATTTTTGAAGTTTAAAACAATTTCTGGAATTTCCTGATTTAATTAAATCCAGAATTTATATACTGCGCCAGCATGACGTCAGCACGACGTCAGCGGGTCAACGCGGCTGTCCAGGGTCAAACCTGACGTGTGGGACCCACACATCAGTGACACTGGGGTTAACCCCGAGTCAAACCCGGGCTGACTAGCTTTGACTAAAGCCTGGGCCCACTGGTCAGCGTCAGTAGGTGGGGGATTAGTGACTAATTAGCTGCCACGTCAGCCCGCCGGAGTTCTGGCCGGCGGCGACCATTAGCGCGACGGCGACTCGCCGGACTTGCGTTACAGACGGCGTTTGATCGTGCGAAGACCACCGGGGCGTAGCCTGTCTTCGTCCGCAACCAGGGGAGCTGATGGGGGGCTGCGGTGGCGCCGGAGCTCGCCGGAGCGAAGCTCGGGGCGGCGGCCGGAGTTCGGGCGCGAGCGGGATCGGGCTGCGGGGCACAGGGAGGCCACCCGAGGGGCCCGGCGGCACCCTCGTGGCACCAGGAGCGCGAAGCGAGGCTTGGTTTGGGCGGAGGCGGGCCGAGACGGCGGCGGTGACATGGACGGCGGCGAAAGGCTTCGGCCGTGGTGGGGAGCGGCGCTACGACGTGGATACGAGGGGGAGAAGAAAGGGGAACGGCGGCGGAGCTCACCGCGATCACGCAGAGCAGCACAGCGGGGTCGGGGAAGACCTGGTGACGGCGAATCGACGTCGGCGGACGGCGGAGCCCGAGGAGGAAGACGAGGGCGATAGCGGCGATGGAGGCCGTCCGGAGGTGCGTGGCTTGACGAGGAGGTAGAGGGGGTCAAGGCGGAGCTGGGAAGCGTCTCAGGGAGGCGAGGGGAGGCCGGTGGCCGTGGTGGTTCTCGTCGGCGGCGGCGGCCGCGTTCGGTGGAAGTGAGGGGGAGCCAGAGGAGGGGATA
>NC_041391.1:259536280-259543006 GCF_002162155.2 Triticum dicoccoides
TTGCAATAGGATTTACGACTTAGAGCATCAGCCATGACATTGGCTTTGCCTGGGGTGTAGGTAATCCCTAGATCATAATCTGTGATTAACTCCAACCAACGTCTTTGCCTAAGGTTCAGATCCGGTTGGGTGAAGATATACTTGAGACTCTGGTGATCGGTGTAGATCTCGCAACGTTTACCAAGGAGGTAATGTCGCCAGGTCTTGAGTGCATGGACTACGGCTGCAAGCTCTAGATCATGTGTAGGATAATTCTCCTCATGTGGATGCAACTGTCGGGATGCATAGGCAATCACATGACGACCCTGCATAAGGATGCAACCTAGTCCCTGTCGTGAGGCGTCGCAGTAGATAATAAAGTCTTTAGTGAAATCCGGTGGCACAAGTATGGGAGCAGAAGTCAGGCGTCTTTTCAGTTCCTGAAAACTGTACTCACACTGTGGGGACCACTCGAACTTTTTATCTTTCTTGAGAAGTTCCGTGAGGGGTTTGGCTACTTTGGAGAAGTTTTCAACAAAGCGGCAACAATAGCTGGCTAGACCAAGGAAACTCCTAACTTGTTTAACGGTCTCAGGTGGAGTCCAATCGAGAACGGCTTGAACTCTCTCGGGATTGACAGCAATGCCCTTACCAGAGATTACGTGGCCTAGGTAGGTCACTTCTGGCAACCAAAATTCACACTTGGAGAACTTGGCATAAAGGCGGTGCTCTTTGAGTTTTTCTAAAACAAGTCTAAGATGTTCGGCATGCTCTTCCTCGTTCTTCGAGTAAATAAGAATATCATCGAGGTAAACCACGACGAACTTATCTAAGTACTCCATGAAGATCGAGTTCATCAGGTGGGAGAATGTGGCTGGGGCGTTGGTTAGGCCAAAGGACATGACGGTGTACTCGTACTGACCATAACGAGTAACAAAAGCTGTCTTGGGAATGTCCCCATTTCTGATCTTGATTTGATGGTAGCCTAACCTTAAATCCATCTTGGAAAAGACTGAGGATCCAGCGAGCTGATCATACAGGTCGTTGATCCTGGGAAGCGGATACTTGTTCTTTATCGTGACCAAATTAACGGGACGATAATCTACAACCATCCGGTCCGTACCGTCTTTCTTCTTGACGAAGAGGACGGGGCAAGCCCAAGGAGAAGAACTAGGACGGATGAAACCCTTTTGCAAGGACTCATCGAGTTGTTTCTTAAGCTCGGCTAGTTCTAGGGGTGCCATCTTGTAAGGTCTCCGGGAGATTGGAGCTGTTCCTGGGATAAGATCTATGACGAACTCTACATCTCTGTCAGGGGGAACACCTGGCAGTTCCTCTGGAAAGACATCCAGAAAGTCACGGACTACCGGGATATCTTCAAGGTCTGGAAGAGGGCTGGCATTAAGAGAATAGAGCTGACGCCTTGCAACTCTAGTGGAGACGGTGACTATCTTGCCAGATGGGTGTGTAAGTTGAACAGATCTTGTGTAACAATCAATCTTGGCATGATGAGCTGTCATCCAGTCCATACCCAAGATGATGTTAATATCTGAGGACTTGAGGGCTACAAGTGATGCAAGGAATACAAGTCTGCCAACAAGGATTTCGTTACCATGGCTTACACTAGAGGTTTGCCATTTGGATCCAGGAGTTTGAATAAGTAGTGGACAGGGCATATCACAAAATGACATGTCGTGCAAGCGAGCATAGCCTTCAGAAATGAAGGAGTGAGATGCTCCAGTATCGAATAGAACTGATGCTGGGTGACAATTGACTAGGAGTGTGCTAAGAACGACATCTGGATCATCATGAGCGTCTTTAGCTGAGACGTGATGCACACGTCCACGTTCAGTGGGGGCTGACTTGACACTGATCATCTTGCGTGATGGCTTAATACAGCCAACAGTCTTCTCGGGCTGGGGTGGAGCATAACTAGTCTGAGAGCAGTCACGTGCATAGTGTCCTGGCTTCCCGCATGTGAAGCAAGTCCCTGAGGTTGGACGTGGACCCGCACTGACAAACGGTCTACCAGTAGGCCTGGGTGGAACATACGACTGAGCTGGAGAAGGCACCACGTAGGATGGCCTCGGTGCATATCCGGAAGGAAGAGCGGAGTTTGGAACCCAAATCCGGCGCTTCTGGGAGCTAGAGCCAGAGGAGGATCCCAAATCACGGGTGTGCTTACGAGACTCCTCGTAAGTGAGCTGAGCTATCTCTGCATTGATGGCTTTGTTCACAAGGGCTTGGAATGTATCACAATGATGCAGGTGGAGATCACGACGCAACTTGGGGTTGAGACCCTTCCGGAACCTAGCTTGCTTCTTGGCGTCCGTGGACACTTCTTCTGTGGCATAACGGGCGAGGTTCTCAAACTCTCTGCTATAAGCATCAACAGCCATCTTACTCTGGGTGAAACTACAGAACTCTTCTCTCTTGCGATCAAGAAGGGCCTGGGGAATGTGATGCTCACGGAAGGACTCAGTGAAATCCTTCCAGGTAGGAATCTGGCCGGCTGGAAGCAAAGTCTCATAGTTCTGCCACCAAAGACTAGCAGGACCTTCCAGGTGGTATGTGGCATAAGTGACCTTGTCATCTTCAGCTACGTTCGCAGAACGCAGCTTATGGGTGATGCTACGGAGCCAGTCATCTGCATCGAGTGGCTCGATGGAATGATGAAAAGTAGGTGGGTGCAAGCGAATGAAATCATGAATGGTAGCAGACCCTTTGAACTGATGTGCGGTGTTCTCCTCGATACGTGCCAACAAACGATTAGACTCACGCTTGTTCCTCTCCATCTCTAGCATGAACTCTGTCAACGAAGGCTGGTCGGGAGGATCCTCATTCCTACCATCTCCGTGGTTCTGCTACGAGCAATAGAACTTGATGACATCCTGAGAAACGAAACCCAGGGACGAAATCAACATCAATCTATAGGCTATAGAATGTAGGACAAGGGATTAGTATCACTCGAACTTCTAGGGAAATTCCGGCAGCATAACGACAGTAAAATGCTCAGAATGAAACATCCTACTAAAAATGGGGTGGTAACATACTCATCATTATCACTCAAGGTTCGGAGGTAGTACTAAACAGACTACACCGGAAATACTCAAAATTGGGGTATGACTCTGATCAACCAATCCTATGGGACTACGGAGTAGTAACACGTGATCCTGATAGACGGAAGAGAAGCCTAGTTCCTTAATCCCGTCGGAAAAATAGGATGACTCAGATCAGAAGGCCATGAGGTAAAGGAGTAAAAAGAGCCTTACGTTCCAACCCACAATCAATTCCCTTACATAACTAAAGATTTTCTAGACTCAACTTCGACCAGTATGGCTTGGTAAACCTACAGGCAGTCAAGCTCTGATACCAAAGCTGTCAGGACCCCGACTCGATGCCACATCGATCTAGCATGTAACACCTCATATCGCTTTGCGGCCTCACGCACGGTATCCCCACGGGTGTCGCCTTACCTTTGCCTGGGACCGTTTGCGCATTTTTGCACACGTATATGATGGTGTCGCTAGCATCCATATGATAAAGAGCCCGGGCTGACATGGCTAGTCCTAAACCCAAAGTGGCACTAACTTACAGGGACAGGCATTCATGACCCAGCATCGAACGTGTCGGTCATCAGCGAGTGAATCCAGGCTGTAGCACTGGGCTAACAGGACTCCGGTGAACCGGGCTGTAGCGGGCTAGCAGGACTCCGGTATTCATCGCGTGACATTTCCCCGAAGGGACAGACATAGGATCGAAGAATGACACATGCCGGCCAGCCTAAGTGTTCCGGAGCAGTAGCAAGCTACCAGGGCTCAGTGGAAGCACTAGGAGACATTTCCCGGTAAGAGAGGCTACTAAGAATAAACAACTAGATAGTCAGATCCCACACATAGCAATGCACATTACACGTACGCATAACATGCAAGTATGTGCTGTACAACATGGCATCACATCATAACTCAACAACTCATATAGCTAAAGGCTCAGAAGAGCCGTCATAGCAATTATTGCAAACAGGGGTCACTAGACCCATCATACAGAGCATACAAGCAACAAGCGGAAGCATTACATGTCTGGGTACAGACATCTACACATGAAAAAGGCTGAAGAGCCTGACTATCTACAACATCCGATCAAGATCGTAGCTGAGGTACTAGCTACTAGTCGAAGTCCATGAGAACCCTAGTAAGACCGAAGTCTCCGCTGCAAAAACATAAATAAAGCAACATGAGTACAAAGGTACTCAGCAAGACTTACATCAGATCCTATCATACATGCATTTGTATCAAGAGGGTAATGTGGGGTTTAGTTGCAGCAAGCCAGCTTTGACTCTGTGGCTATCCTATTCTACGACTACCAGAAACTTTTGAGGTGAAACAACGAACACGAGTCCACTAACCACCATACAATACACTACTATGGATTCATCCCCGTCTCCTACGAGAAGGCCATCCATAGCACTCACACTTGTCTTGAGCATTTTATAGTATCCACTTCAAGTTGTCTATGTACCATGTAAGCATCCAAGAAGTCCATAACCGCGGACCCGGCTATTCGAATAGATCATGTTAACCCTGCAGGGGTGTACTTCTTCACACACGCTCTCGCCACTTACCGCCATGTACACGTCATGTACCTCGGCAACCTTCAAGCGGAAGCCTGGCGAGGGTGTCGGCCACGACCTGACTAACCACACAAGACTCTAGTCCAGGTTTATCGCCTATTCGGGTTCCATCCGCAAGGAGATCCGACCGGGGTGTCGCTCACGGCCCCAAACGATGTGAGCAGGGTTCCCGAGCCCACCAACCGGGTGCCACTCGGTACACCGTGCCACGTGTGCCTAGTCTGTCCCAAGCCCACCCTGCCGGGTGCCACTTGGTAGAAAAATAGCACTACCTACAAACACCAGAAACTAGTTGCGACTCCTGGACAGAGACCAAGTTGGTTAATAAGTCGAGAGGGGCACTTAAGCATTCCAATGTGTGGTAGTATCGAGTCATTGGACAACATACATAGAACTCAGTGCTTAAGGACGGTTCCAGCGAGACAACCCACCATGTACTCCTACATGGCCTCTCACCGCTACCTTTACCAAATCGTGTTCACACACTTCACTCTCAGCATCAGAACATATCGTGACACTCCAATTCATTCCCAATGAATCAGACCTGACACAACTCTAAGCAATAGTAGGCATAGCATGGTATGAACACATCAGTGGCTTCAATCAACTCCTACACATGCTAGTGGGTTTCAACTATTTACTGTGGCAATGACAGGTCATGCAGAGGAATGGGTTCAGCTACCGCAGCACAAAGTAGCAGATGAATCGTTGTTGTCCTAATGCAATAACTGAGAGCAGGAGCGAGAGAGTAGGGTTTTATCGAAATGAACAAGGGGGGTTGCTTGCCTGGTAAATCAACAAGGGAGGCACTGCTTCACAGACAGGTACTCTGGAACGTCTCCGGAGCAGGACCTATCGAGAAGGAACGGTGCCGGCAATCAATACACAATCATATGCAACAATATGATGCATGAACATGGCATGTAGATGTGATGCTGTTGAGCTAATGCAACTAGTGTTCAATTGGTTTGAAGTCCATTTGAACCAAAGGTTCAAATGCATTTCTAAATTAGGTCTCTTATATATGCCATAATGTGTTTTCCCATATTCAGCATGTATAAGTTGGTTTTTCATGCATGAAACTAGTTCAGATGGAAAGGTTGCATTTTTCTGATAATTTTTCATATATAAATTATTTTAATATGAGCTATGGTTGAATTGATATGAATTTTTGAAGTTTAAAACAATTTCTGGAATTTCCTGATTTAATTAAATCCAGAATTTATATACTGCGCCAGCATGACGTCAGCACGACGTCAGCGGGTCAACGCGGCTGTCCAGGGTCAAACCTGACGTGTGGGACCCACACGTCAGTGACACTGGGGTTAACCCCGAGTCAAACCCGGGCTGACTAGCTTTGACTAAACCCTGGGCCCACTGGTCAGCGTCAGTAGGTGGGGGATTAGTGACTAATTAGCTAAGCCACGTCAGCCCGCCGGAGTTCTGGCCGGCGGCGACCATTAGCGCGGCGGCGACTCGCCGGACTTGCGTTACAGACGGCGTTTGATCGCGCGAAGACCACCGGGGCGTAGCCCGTCTTCGTCCGCAACCAGGGGAGCTGATGGGGGGCTGCGGGGGCGCCGGAGCTCGCCGGAGCGAAGCTCGGGGCGGCGGCCGGAGTTCGGGCGCGAGCGGGATCGGGCTGCGGGGCACAGGGAGGCCACCCGAGGGGCCCGGCGGCACCCTCGTGGCGCCAGGAGCGCGAAGGGAGGCTTGGTTTGGGCGGAGGCGGGCCGAGACGGCGGCGGTGACATGGACGGCGGCGAAATGCTTCGGCCGTGGTGGGGAGCGGCGCTACGACGTGGATACGAGGGGGAGAAGAAAGGGGAACGGCGGCGGAGCTCACCGCGATCACGCAGAGCAGCACAGCGGGGTCGGGGAAGACCTGGTGACGGCGAATCGACGTCGGCGGACGGCGGAGCCCGAGGAGGAAGACGAGGGCGATAGCGGCGATGGAGGCCGTCCGGAGGTGCGTGGCTTGACGAGGAGGTAGAGGGGGTCAAGGCGGAGCTGGGAAGCGTCTCAGGGAGGCGAGGGGAGGCCGGTGGCCGTGGTGGTTCTCGTCGGCGGCGGCGGCCGCGTTCGGTGGAAGTGAGGGGGAGCCAGAGGAGGGGATA
>NC_041391.1:259543368-259549591 GCF_002162155.2 Triticum dicoccoides
GAGATGGGCCAGGTAAGTGGCCCAGGTAAGTCTCTCTCCCCTTTTCTGTTTTCTTTTCTAATTTTCTGACATTTGTTTGATTTAATAAATATATTAAATCATTTAATTTTATTATGCCAATTTTTGTAGGGGCTAATGGTATTATTCCAGAGCTCTTTTATAATTGGCATAATTTTTGGACCATATTTCATATATATAGAAATATCTTTCCAATGCAAATATTTATCGAATTAATCCAAATGGCCAAAATAAATGTCCATGAGCTCCTAAAAATATTGTTTTGATTTTTATCTCTATCCAATATTTTCAGAGGGCAACATGAGCATTTTCTTGGACCCTTTTGGAGAAATTTTTATTTGGGTCATTTTCAAAAAATGATTCTGAGGTTTCCATCAATCCTCATTTCAAATTTAAATGAAATTTAAATATGATGCACAAATAGCTAGCTAGTCTAAGTCATACCAGACTAGGGATGTGACAGAATGGTTCTGTCCACGGGGCGATTACTGCCATTATGTCGTGGGCTGAAGGTGTTATGTCATCGGCTGAATCGCCGGTTGGTGTGGCTTTTTCCGGTTTGTTATTTCCGGACTCCTCTTCCCATAGTACGGATGGCTTGAAGAGCCGTTCCAGGAAGATGTTCGGAGGGACAGCGTCGCGTTTTGCGCCGATGCGTGCCAGTACGTCGGCTGCTTGGTTATTATCCCGGGTTACATGATGGAATTCGAGTCCTTCAAACTGAGCTGACATTTTTAGGACAGCATTGCGATATGCTGCCATTTTCGGATCCTTGGCGTCAAAGTCTCCATTTATTTGGGATATTGCAAGGTTTGAATCCCTGCGCACCTCTAGGCGTTGAATGCCCATGGAGATTGCCATCCGAAGACCATGTAAAAGGGCCTCGTATTCGGCTGCGTTGTTGGAGTCCGTGTACATTATTTGAAGTACGTATTGGACTGTGTCCGCGGTCGGGGACGTCAATACGACGCCAGCCCCCAGTCCGGCCAACATTTTAGAGCCGTCGAAGTGCATAATCCAATTGGAGTATGCGCCGTACTCTTTAGGGAGTTCGGCTTCGGTCCATTCAGCGACAAAGTCAGCCAAAACTTGTGACTTTATAGCTCGCCGAGGTTTGTAAGTTATATCGAATGGTAAGAGCTCAATGGCCCATTTTGCAATCCTGCCCGTTGCGTCGCGGTTGTTTATAATGTCGTTGAGTGGTACTTCGGAGGCCACTGTTATCGAACACTCTTGAAAGTAGTGTCGAAGCTTCCGGGATGCCATGAACACCGCATACGCTATCTTTTGATAGTGCGGGTAACGGGACTTGCAGGGGGCTAACACAGTGGATACGTAGTACACTGGTTTTTGAAGAGGGAATTTATGCCCTTCTGTCTCTCGTTCAACGACGAGTACCGCGCTTACAACTTGATGTGTTGCTGCGATGTATAACAACATTGGTTCGCCCAGGTTGGGCGCAGCCAGGACCGGATTTGTTGCCAATATGGCTTTTATTTCTTCGAGTCCGGCAGTAGCAGCATCCGTCCACTCGAAGTGTTCGGTGCGCCTAAGGAGGCGATAGAGGGGCAATGCCTTTTCTCCTAGACGGGAGATAAAGAGGCTTAGAGCCGGCATGCATCCAGTCAATTTTTGTATTTGCTTGAGGTCTTTTGGGATATCTAGTTGTGACAGAGCTCGGATCTTGGCTGGGTTTGCTTCAATTCCTCTACCGGATACAATGAAGCCCAGTAGCTTTCCGGCTGGTATGCCGAAAACGCATTTTTCCAGATTCAGCTTGATGTCATATGCTCTGAGGTTGTCGGATGTGAGCCTCAAGTCGTCTACTAGAGTTTCGACGTGTTTGGTTTTGACGACTATGTCGTCTACGTATGCCTCTACTGTTTTGCCGATCTGGGTGGCCAGACATGTTTGAATCATGCGCTGATATGTTGCGCCGGCGTTTTTAAGTCCGAAGGGCATCGTGTTGAAGCAGAATGGTCCATATGGAGTGATGAATGCCGTTGCGGCTTGGTCTGCTTTTGTCATGTTAATTTGATGGTAGCCGGAGTATGCGTCAAGGAAGCACAATGAATCATGCCCTGCAGTAGCATCAATTATCTAGTAGATGCGGGGGAGGGGGAAGGGATCCTTTGGGCAGGCCTTGTTGAGGTCTTTAAAATCGACGCATAGGCGCCAGGATTTGTCCTTCTTTGGTACCATTACCAGGTTTGCTAGCCAATCCGGATGTTTGATATCTCTGATGAATCCGGCTTCCAATAGTTTGGCTAGCTCTTCTCCCATTGCCTGTCTTTTGGGTTCGGAAAATCATCAAAGAGCCTGTTTGACTGGCTTGAATCCTTTTAGGATGTTTAGGCTGTGTTCTGCCAATCTGCGTGGGATTCCGGGCATATCCGAGGGGTGCCAGGCGAAAATGTCCCAATTTTCCCGAAGGAATTTTCGCAGTGCAGCGTCTACATCAGGGTTCAATTGTGCCCCGATGGAGGCCGTCTTTGTTGGGTCCGTTGGATGGACCTGGAATTTTACTATTTCATCCGCTGGTTTAAAGGAGGTGGACTTGGATCTCTTATCGAGTATCACGTCGTCCCTATTTACAGTAGAGCGCAGCGCGGTGAGTTCTTCTGCCGCTAGGGCTTCGAATAGTGCCTCCAGGGCTAATGCGGCTGTCTTGTTTTCGGCGCGGAGTTCTATGTCCGAATCACTAACGAGAGTGATTATTCCGCCGGGCCCAGGCATTTTGAGCTTCATGTACCCGTAATGGGGTACTACTTGAAAAATTGTGAATGCCTCTCGTCCTAATATAGCGTGATATCCGCTGTTGAACGGGGCCATTTGGAACATGACTTCTTCGGATCTGTAATTGTCCGGCGAGCCGAACACCACATCGAGTGTGATTTTTCCGGTGCAGCGCGCTTCCCGGCTAGGGATTATTCCTCTGAAGGTTGTGCTGCTTCGCTCAATGCGGCTCCAGTCTATTTCCATTTTTTGAAGAGTTTCCTCGTAGATGAGGTTTAGTCCGCTGCCGCCGTCGATGAGGACCTTTGTAAGTCGAAAGCCGTCCACTATTGGACTAAGTACCAGTGCGGCTGGCGCTCGGGCTGTTCGGAATTTAGGTTCGTCGATGGCGTTGAAGGTGATGGCTGTGTCGCTCCATGGATTTGTTGTTGCTACTTGGTAGACTTCGGCGAGTCTGCGGATTGTTCATTTTCGCATATTATTTGATGCGAAAGTCTCGAAGACTGTTGATACCGTACCGGTATTGTTGGAGTGGTTTTCTGGGGTTAGAAGCTCCTCGCCACTTTTGGCCACCTGCCGTAATATCCAACATGCTCGAAGGCTATGTGTTGGGTCAGCACCTTCTGTACTGTAAATTTTACAGGGTCCGCTAAGCCATCCCTCCAGTACGGTTCCATGCCCTCTATGGGGTTTTTGCTTTTTGGTTTTTGTATCAGGTGCCTGAGTGTAATGCACCCTTTTGTTGCGGACTAGGGTTGTATTTGGGGCCGGATTGTCCCAAAACTTATTTTTGGTTTTCCGCAAACTCTCCATCGCAAAGTACTTTCGTACTATGGACGCCAGGTCGGCGAAGCGTGTAATTTCACGACGGCTGACGGCGTTCAAGATTCCCTCATCCGTGCAATTATTGCAAAAAATTGAGATTGCGTTTTCCTCTCGGCAGTCCTTTATCCTGTCCATAACCAGGAGGAATCTGGCCCAGTAGTGATGTACTGTTTCGGCGGGCTCTTGCCGGATTAGAGATAGATCGCATATGTCTGGGCGGGTGGGTGGAATTAGGTCCGAAACCCTACCCATCTCAAGGCTCGAAGGCCGGGAGGTTTCCCAATTTGGAAGCTTGGATTGCTGGACGTTGTCCAACGAGTCCGGAACGATGCCTGACTTTAAGTTCAGTGCTCGATCGAAGTCCATCCCTCCGCGGAAATCCGGCATGGAGGGTTCGGGAGCCCGGACATGACTAGTTTTCAATACAGGAGAAGAGCCGCTGCATTGTTCCTCTACCACTGCGACGTGGTGGGTGACCTGGGGAGAGTGAATCTCTCTCAGATCGGTTTTAAGCCCAATCTGATTGTAGTCGGTAGCGACTCCCAGGGCAGCGATGCGATCCAAGAGCTCGTTGACAGACGAGAGCTCTATTGGATCCAGCCGCTCGGCAAGTTCCGAGCTGACGTGAAGATTGCTTTTGACGACTTGAGAAGTCATTGTCGAAGCAGTGGCCGGACAGGCGTTCATAAGAAAACCACCTAGCCGGATAGTTTGGCCGGCAGCCAAGGCCCCTTTGGCGAAAATACCGTCCTTGAAGACAGGTGGAGGCATCCTTCCTATTGGCGACAACACAGAGGAACTCTCAATGAAAGCACCAATGTCGGTGTCAAAACTGGCGGATCTCGGGTAGGGGGTCCCGAACTGTGCGTCTAGGCGGATGGTAACAGGAGACAAGGGACACGATGTTTTACCCAGGTTCGGGCCCTCTTGATGGAGGTAAAACCCTACGTCCTGCTTGATTAATATTGATGATGGGTATTACAAGAGTGGATCTACCACGAGATCAAGGAGGCTAAACCGTAGAAGCTAGCCTATGGTATGATTGTTGTAATGGATGTTGTGTCCTACGGACTAAAGCCCTCCGGTTTATATAGACATCGGAGAGGGCTAGGGTTACACAGAGTCGGTTACAATGGTAGGAGATCTACATATCCGTATTTCCAAGCTTGCCTTCCACGCCAAGGAAAGTCCCATCCGGACACGGGACGAAGTCTTCAATCTTGTATCTTCATAGTCTTGGAGTCCGGCGGACGATGATAGTCCGGCTGTCCGGACACCCCCTAGTCCAGGACTCCCTCACACCTCATGAGAGTCCTCATGGACGGCGGCATCAGTCTTAACCTGCTCTATCAGGACACATTCTAGAAAATGGGTATTGACTCATCAAGAATCAAACCCACCAAAACTACCTTTAAAGGAATAATACCTGGTGTCGAAGCCCACTGCACGGGCTCAATCACATTGGAGGTCGTATTCGGTTCGCTGGACAACTTCCGAAGCAAAGACTTTATCTTCGACATTGTCCCTTTCTGCAGTGGCTATCACGCACTGCTCGGACGAACTGCGTTTGCCCGCTTTAATGCGTTCCCGCACTATGCTTACTTAAAATTTTAAATGCCAGGACCTCGCGGTGTTATAACAGTCCATGGAAACATAGATCGCTCCCTCCATACTGAGGAACACACAACAGCCCTCGCAGCGGAAGTGCAGATCGGCCTTACTAAGCCGAACTCCACATCGGCAGTCAAGCCACCGGACCCTGTCAAACGAGTCTGGAAAACCCCGTAGAATGATAGTCCAGCTTGTTAGGAGCTCGATTATCAATCAGCCCTCTGTCTTCGCCCGAACCAAGCAGCAGCGTATGTACCGCGTGCTCATAACTATGCACTCAAAATACGATGGGTGACGACGGAGGCATACCAAGGATAAAATCCACAATACGGCTCAACCGTACCTGGACCCCCATCTATCATTTTCTTAACTTAATATTTTTTCAGGTTCTCTACAACCCACATCACCCTATTTATGGTGTCAAGGGCCCTTTCTCCAGCCCCTTATGAAAACTTATTCATTAATCCTCTCAAAGGATTGCACACCAAGGCAAAAAGCAGTGCGGATGTACGGCGTACACTACAAAAAAAGACACATCCGTGACATTTTGGGCCGAACGAAAAAAAATATGTCATACATATGACACTTCTATGATGATAATTGTGACAAAACCCGGTATCATCATAGATGTGGTGGCTCCTACTTCTATGACAAAAAATCATGACAGAAAATGGGCTTTTCGTCCTGGGCGGGACGGAGACGCAGCTGCATGACATTCTTTGGGCCGTCCATGACGGAAAAAACCGTGGTAGAAGCGAGGGCGAGGAAAATATCGGGGTGTTCCCTGTTACGGCGGGTGGTCGGGGCCGATCGATGCGTGTTTCTCTCGTACACGTACGCGCGTGTGTGCGAGGCATTGGGCTCTAACTGAACCCGAGTGAGGCGTTGGGCTCTAATTGAACCTGAGCGATTGCACTGTAGGCTACACATTACTGAACCCGAGCGATCGATCGATGGCTGTTAACTGAACCCGATCGAGTGATTCCTTCGCTACTGCTACTAACTGAAGCCGATCGATGCTGCCTATGGATGA
>NC_041391.1:259549829-259580812 GCF_002162155.2 Triticum dicoccoides
CAGGACCCCGTGGCGTTGCCTCTGGATGAACAGGACCCCGATCGATCGACCCGGTTGGGGCTGGATGAACAGGACCCCGTGAAGGGCTGGATGAACAGGACGACCCCGTGGAGGGCTGGATGAATAGTAGACAGTGGAGGGGTGGATGAACAGTAGCCTGTGGAGGGGTGGTTGCACAGGAGCCCGTGGAGAGGGGTGGTTGAACAGTAGCCGGTGGAGTTGCAAGCGGTGGTGGCTGGATAAACAGAAGCCCGTGGATGAACAGTCGTAGGTGGAGGCTGGAGGAGGTCGACGGTGGACGAACAGTAGCCCGTGGAGTCTGGAGGAGGTCGGCGGTGGAGATGAATAGTATCTCACTGAGTCCCATTTTGCGGTACGCCAAACCCCGCCGGACAAACGGGACTCCCGTTTCGACCGTAGCGCTCCAACACAAGTCCGTTTTGTCCGTTTTGTGGTACGCCACACCCTTCCCGATCAACAAGACCCCGTTTTGACCGTAGGAGGTCCAACACAAGTCCGTTTCCTCCATTTTGCGGTACGCCAGACCCCTCCCAATGAACAGGATCCCGTTTCGAACGTGGACGGTCAAACACAAGGTCGTTTCCTCCGTTCTGCGGTACGCCAGGCCTCGTTTCCATCGCCTGTTCTGTCCAAGCCGGTTGGCTCCCACGGGTTCCGTTGCCTCACGATGAACACGACGCATTTCGTTGCCTCCCCATGAACACAACGCATTCCGTTGCCTCCCCATGAACACGACGACGACGCAGTTTCTCTGTTTCGACCCAGCCATGTACACGAGCCCTGGCCATACGTATGCGCGAGCAGGCGTTCGAGACCCCGCCTGTATGTACGTATCTGGCCGTGTTTTCTTTCTTGCACCCTCGCCGTTGTACGTATGTGTACATGCTACATGCGCGCCTCTACTAAGACACGTGCGCGCCTCTACTATGACACGTGCGCGCCTCTACATCGACCAGTATGTACGTACATGTTCGCGACCAGAATGACAATTCTATTTATGCTTCGACTAGGTGGGACCCGACTATTAGGCACTTCCTTGCGTGCGAAGATGTAGCTGGTGGGCCCCAGCAGTCAGGGGGGTGAATCATTTTTTTGCCCGGACGCACTTCCTTGCAGGCGAAGGTGTAGCTGGTGGGTCCCAGCTGTCAGAGGGGGAAACATTTTTTTCACGAAATATGGTGGCCCATCCGGTGGGTCCCTGCTGTCAGGTGGAGGAATAATTATTTTGCACGTAATAAGGAGGCACTTCCTTATGGCTGCCGTGGACCCAGCTGTCAGCCTCTCCACGTATAGCACTCTTGCGATGGAAGTTGTTCCTTGACCATGTTGACCATGCTGCGCGGAGAGCACCAGGGCGGTGGACGACGACGAGGCCTAGGAAGGGGACGACGCGGAGCCGGAAAGACGCGGCAGTGGAAGCCCGCGCGGAGAGGAGTACGAGGGTTCACTGGTTCGGCCGCGGTGTGAGGCTGCCGTCGCCGCAGGGCCTGGCCAGCGGTGGGAATAGTAGGGGGCGGTGAGGCCTCCATGGCAGCACAGCCGACCACGGGAAGTAGGAGCATGCAGCACGACCAGCGCTGCTTTGGGCGGCTGGAGCAAGAAGGCAAGAGGTTGAAGAAGCACTATGACCATTGGATGGACATCATATGGTCACTGGAGCTAGACGTTCATATTAACTAATTTGACAAAGCCCTCCATCTCCGTCAACTTAGTAGGCCCACAAGTCAGCCTCCCACCAAGGTGGGTCCCAGGTGCGTAATAAGGAGGCACTTCCGGTGGGTCCGAGCTGACAGCGGGGGGAACTTTTTTTTTTTGCGAAATACGGTGGCCCGTCCGGTGGGTCCCAGCAGTCAGGCGGGAAATGTTTTTTCGCGAAATACTGGTGGCCCATTCGGTGGGTCCCTGCTGTCAGGTGGAGGAATAATTATTTTCTGCGTAATATGGAGGCACTTCCTTGCGGCTGCCGTGGACCCAACTGTCAGCCTCTCCACGTACAGTACTCTTCTAATGGAAGTCGGTCATTGACCACATTGCCCACGCCGCACCGAGAGCACCATGGCGGTGGAGGACGGTGAGGCCTAGGAAGGGGACGACGCGGAGCCGAGGAAGACACGGGACTGGATGCCCACGCGAAGAGGAGTACGAGGGTTCACTGGTTCGGCTGTGGTGTGAGGCTACTGTCGCCGCAGAATAACAGGGGGTGTGGGTGAGTGGAGGGATGGCCTGGCTAGTGGTGGGAGTAGTATGGGGGCGGTGAGGCGTCCGCGGCAGCACAGTCGGCCACGGGAGGCAGGAGCAGGCGGCACGACCGGCGCTGCTTTGGGCGGCTGGAGCAAGAAGACCAGAGGTTGAAGAAGCACTATGGCCGTCGGATGGACATCATACGGTCACTGGAGTATTACCTAAGTTGACAAAGCCCTCCATCCCCGTCAACTTAGAAGGCCCACAAGTCAGCAACACAATATGGTGGGTCCCAGCTAGGAGGGGGTTTTCATTTTTTGGGCGTAATAAGTAGGCGCTTCCTTGCGTGCGAAGATAAAGCTGGTGGGTCCGACCTGTCTGCGGGGGGAACATTTTTTTCACGAAATACAGAGGCCCTTCCTGTGGGTCCTAGCTGTCAGGTGGAGGAATCATTATTTTGCACGTAATAAGGAGGCATTTCCTTGCGTGCGGCCGTGGACCCAGCTATCAGCTTCTCCACGTACATTCCACTTCCGATGGATGTTGTTCATTGACCATGTTGACCAGGCTGTGCCGAGAGCACAAGGGCAGTGGACAATGGCGAGACCTAGGAAGGGAACAACATGGAGCTAGGGAATACTCAGCAGTTGTTTCCCACGCGGAGGAGTACGGGGGTTTACTGGTTCGTCTGCCGCCCCCGGAGAATAACAACAGTTGTAGGTGAGTAGAGGGATGGCTAGGCCAGCGATGGGAGTACGATGGGGCCGTGAGGCCTGCGTGGCAGCATAGCCGGCCACGAGAGGAGGGAGCAGGCAGTCCTACATGCGCTTGTTTGAGCGGTTGGAGCATGAAGAGTAGAGATTGAAGAAGCACAACAGCCGTTGGATGGACATCCAACAGTCACTGCTCTTGTGTGTTCACAAAGTTGATAGGGTGTTGCGTGTGCATCAACCTTTTTTTTATGAAAGCATACGCGTCAACTTGTAGTAGGCGCACAGGTCAGCCTCAAATCTGTTGAAAACAGCATACAACCCATCTGCCATTATTTCTAATAATGTACAACCCATTTGCTAATTCTTAAGAACTAACAAAGTGGCCCGCTCAATGCGCGGGCTAGAATTTTATTATGTTTATTAATTATATCATATTATTTTATATGTGTAAAGATTTGGAACCAAGTGTGATGACATTTATAAACATTTGTCATTTTTATCGTTTGTTCGTCAATTGGTGGTTGTAAACATGATTTTACCCGGAGGCGTATGTTTGGTATTTTTCATGATTAGATGAGAATAATTTCTCTTTCATTTGTGGGAAATATTGGGCGAAGACTTTGTCATCGAATTCTTTGTGAACACCTCCCCAACCCGTGGGTTTGCCCGATGTGGCCGTTGGATCATGTTGATAGTTTGTACCGACTTGACATGAAATTTTACTTACATGTGCATACTTCAAATATCAATGATTGTTATCGGTTCAATATGTTTTCTTTATGATCATGTACTGTATTTTGATTTGTTTGGAACATTTTGCAGCATTGAAGATTAGACTATAATTTAGTAGTCTCTGCACACATATATGAACTCCACATATTTTTAGGGATGTACTGTATACAATACTGTATGCAATCACTGATTAATAGGAATTTTGTGCTGTTTGTAGAAAAACCATTTTTCTTTATGGTGGAAGCCCAAGAGGATCTTGCAAGTGTAGACTGTAGACAGCGTGCACACATTTTTTCTGGTGGAAGCCTCATAGTCGCACACGGCTCTCTTGCCTGATCCCCTTTTCATCTCCTTCTATCCCATCTATACAAAATTCGTTCCACCCATGAACACCAACTCAGTTTCCCTTCTTGATTCATTGTTGTGACCTTGCTGGTACACACCTACATGCACCTCTGTAGCTTGGCCGACTGTCGCGACCACGAGGTGGCCATCTCATGCGCCTGATTTGGCTCCTCGTTCTGCCAGGCCAGTCAATGGTGGTGGAGGGTTAGCAGGGCTCGATGAGAAGCTGCGCAATGGAGGAGGCGAGCTTGTCGATCTTGACAGTGCCGCTGCTGTCGGCGTCCTTGTAGGCGACGTGGGCGTGGATCTCATCTCCCACATCCAGCTTGAATCCACCTCGATTGTGAGGATGCTGGCGGCGTCCTGTAGCAAGGCGCCTCGGCAGGTCATCTTCATCCTCGACAGTGGAAGCCTCACTTCGTCGGCTCATTCTTCACCTGAAGGTCCCCCCTTCTTCTTTTCCTGCCTGTCTCATACTCTTATTTTTTTCTCGTGCCTTGTCCTTTCCCTGCCTTGTGTATGGTTAAAGCAATATAATGTACGTTAAGGTACGACTTGTTAGTGAAATATGTAAATCTATTTATGCCTCCATACTCTTTTTCCGTACTTGCGACTGGCATCTGAATTGTTAGGCCCCCTGCCGCCGTTCATATTCTTAATTTGTTCATTTTTAAGTAGCTATAGTTTTTCTGTTTTGCAAAGATAGAATTAATATTAATAAGTGAACATGAAAATAAGTGCTATTACATTTTACATATGAACTACAATGATCCATGGATGTTGTCACTATTCTCTCGTACAATAGAATAAGCTTGAACTATTAGATAATATATAGTGTCGACAATTGGTACTTTTGAGCTCTTTCCATCGAATGTTCATGCATGTTTGCAATACTTTTGGGAGTACTGATCATATCCGTTCTGCCATATCATGTTAGCATAGAAAATTCAATTTTATTTTGAGGATAGTTTGCAGTGTACTAATTTTCCATCTACTTATGATTATCTAGAAAAGGCTAGTAGCATATGTAAGTGTCTTTTTAGTTCCAACTTTAGAATATTTTTGTGTTGACGATGTTCTTGACCACATCATCCTCGTTGTTAGTTCATTTTCTATAGAAAATAAAATAACAGGTGTGATCAAGTCAGCATTGTATTACTTGCACGTGTTTTGAGTGCCTCCTTTCTCTTATGCCTCACTTGAACTCCTTGAGCTTTATGCAGAACACTCAGTTAACAATATCAGGTCTTTCTGATGCAGCTTGGGCTACTTCCTGTAGCATAGAGTGTATCTCCAGCCAAGCTGCGTTGAACATCAATGTCACAAATAGGTCTATGTATCCAGCCCACTGACATATTGGCATAGCATCTTGGTAGTTTTTGCTTTGTATCTTAGGCTATCTATGAAGCTGGACGGCACATGGAAGTAGTATTCTCTTTCGTACTTGCTCATCCCTTGTATCTCCTCTTTCTATTGCCTCTTGCAAGCCAGCATATAATTCCGTTCTTAGGTTTCCTTGGTGTCTTTCGATCCAGTCCAGTTTGTACTGCAAAATGCATGCAAGGGCATCCACATTGAAATGCAGTTTAAGCTTTTCACACACCAGGAAGTGTTTCGATTGGTTAGTATGGTGTTGTATATGACTCTCATAGTATTCCAACATTGTTACATGCTTTCTCTTGCATTTTGCACCTTCTTTTAATATGTAATGTGTATTTCATATGTTCTTCTCTGTGGGGGAATAATAACGAATACTGCATAGCCATGAATTATGAATGGTTCTTTGATATTCGTCTCGGTGTAATGTCTTTGTACTGTACAATGATATCCCATCCTTTTCTATTCCCTATCGTGAAGCCTGCAACTTTGGTTGCCATTCTCATTGTTTTGCTAGTCTATTATCTCTATCCAACATATTTTTAAGGCCTTCAACAATGTGACGTTCTGTTGACTCCCTTGTATCTTCTGATGCTGACGTCTTAATCTAGTTTTTACCTCATTTGTAGGGTCATAGGTGCATAACTGCGCTGTGCGTGGTTTGTCTTTAACTTCAGGTAGTAGAGTTCCTATTCTGTGGTCTTTTTGGCCGTTCATTCACAAATACATAAGGTCCACAAAAATTGTTTATTTCTGTGTCTACCTTTCCTCCTATTGATGTGAAAGCGAACATGGACTTGTACAATATATTGCATGTAGTTTTTCCCACCTCTTTCCATTGTTTATTGACTGGACTCACATCAGTAAGATAATAATTTGAAATATTTTCCCATCCATCCTAATCACAAACCCGCATGTGCTTAACTTGAATTGTTGCATTATATATTTTAGTTGTGAGATTGTTATTGTACCACCTTTTGAAGATTCACAATTAGTAACGGATAAGCTTGTTGGTTTGTACATTTGATGCTTTTAACCACCTTGGCAGGTTTCTCACATTTTTACTATGTGCCCGACCTTTAACTTTCTTTGTTTCTTCCTACATAATAAAAAATGCATACATTATTAAAGAGGATTCGATATATTATGAAATCATCACGGAGTACTCCTTAAGGTTTTGAAAATTTATTATTTGATTTTTTTGCGCTTACAAATTTTCTTCTTTGTTGTAGAAATAAAGGAGATCAACTTCCAATACCAGTGGGTATTAAATTCCAGTCTTCATGTGAAAAAACACATACTATGAGTATCTTTTATCCTATTGTTGTAGTTACATGTAAGTCCATAAAAGCATATATTTAGTGAAGAATAAGATTGCAATTGAGGATGGCAAGTTCATGTAAAATAACAACTGAAAAATCGCACTGGGAACTTGAGCTTGATCCGAACTTAAAGCTATTTGGTTCTTTTGTTGCACCTTGAATTGAAGATGTGGATTGTACTGTTGTTTTTGTTCTTGATGTTGGGAAAAGATTGAACTCTAAGAATAAGATTAGATTGCAATTGAGGATGCAAAATTGATGTACAATGACCACTAAAAAATGACAAGGGGAACTTAGGACATGACTTGAAAGCTTATTTGATTGTGTTGTCATTCCTTGAATTGCAGTCGTAAGTTTACTGTTGTTTTTGTTCTTGCTTTTGAGAAAAAAATAAACTATTTGTCATTTCTATACGATTTATGCAGATGGTACTTATTGGAGGCTCACTTGAAGGACCGATGGTACTATCCAGGATATTGGGGCACTTCCTTTTGAGAGTTATTTTTCTTCTTTGAGGGAAACCCATCATGGTAGTGTATAATAATTTGGAGTGATGGCTACATCATCTACAAAAATTACAAGTGGAAAACCTGAAGGGTTGCCTATGATAGGTACAAGTCTAACCTATCATGAGTTTTTTTATGGGATCATGAGATTAATTGTGAGATTGGTGTAAAAAATATGTGATGGACTGTAAGACTGATTGTGAGATTAATATATATGGTATTAGGAACAAAAACAAAAGAGAATACATGCAAACGATTAGTGCAGGGTTGTTTGGTTGAAGTGATCAACGTACCTATCTTGGCTTGGGCTGCAGCTCATGTTGCATATTGTTGTGCGATCCACGTTGGAGGGGCGCATGTGCCTTCAGGCCTTATTTGCCTGAGTCAAAACAATACATCAAAGAAGAGTCTGGATTGCTGACCTGAGCGGTGGAGGATGTACGCCTGGAAGCTTGGATCTGGGAGGAGGAAGGGTGTATGCCTGGATCGTTGTCTGGTATTGCGCCAAGGCAAGCTAGGGTTCCTCAGCTTAGGTTTAAACAGGTAGACGTGTGGGAAGTTTTTTCCCATTACAATATAATGGCAATGGTGGGTAATTTTAAAGTTAAATATAACCTGACGGCCATATATTTTTTGATGATTAAATTAAGGTTAGATGTTTCTAATTTTTGTGGTAATTTCTAGACTAATTTTCTTTTTCTGCTTAGCCCGTAAAGTACTTTTTATATATAATTAGATTTTTTTGGAGCCCATCTTCTTTTTGTTAGCATTACACCCCATATTGTGGCCACGGTTAAAAAGTATACGAAATTTTGCATATTTCGGTGCGGTCAACTATTTTAATCCAGAAATATAGATTAACATTCAAACTATTTTGAAAAATAATTTATATAAATATAAAATCTAAATAATTGACCACGCGTAAAAATCAATGGAATTTATAATCTTGTAATGAAAAAATTGAATCTAATTCCCGGTTTGATGTGTTTTAAAAATGTACAACCCATTTCTAGGAAAACTGAATGAAACTCTCCTCGTCTTGAAAGATTTGCATCCCAGCAGGGTCGGTAAAGCAAGTAGGCCTCGTTTGGGTATTTCTTAAAAAAATAGAACTGGACTAGCCATTTTTAACAAAAAAAACACAACTGGGCTCATGATGTGGTAAACATAAATAAAACCCTAGCTAGACGGGCCACAACCCTCGCACAACCCCATTGTTACCCTGATCTGTCGCTAAAACTAGTATAAATAACAACTGCTTGTTCCTCGAAAAAAATTGCACGACCTGCTGGGTCCCGGTGTCAGCCACTCGTAGTGTAATTGTCTTGGTTATTGACTACGTTGACAATGGCATGAGCTCCAGATGTCCAGCCATTAGGAGGAACCATATTTTTGGGCTTGTAATATAGAGGCATTTGCTTGCGTACTGCCATGACACTGGTGGGTCCCTACTGTCATCCTCTCCACGTACAGTCATCTCCTTGTTCCTCTCGGTTGTCGACGATGTTGACAATGCAAGAGGGCGGCGCACCGCACACGGCGAGTGAACAAAGGCCAGAAGGCGGAGGACGACGACGAGGCCTCAGACGGAACGAACAGGAGCCGTGGAAGATGCGCCAGTATAGTCGTAGGCGGAGAGAAGTACGAGGGTTGACTGGTTCGGGGGCGGGTTCGTGTTGGGGCTGACGTCGCCGGAGAATAACAGGATGTGTGGGGGATAGAGGGAGGGACTGGCCAATGTTGGAGGGCACGTACGGTAGGGTGGCGGAGGCGCAGCCAGCCATGGGAGGCGGGAGGAGGCGGAGCCGACGGGGTGGTTTCGTTTGGGCGGCGGGAGGAAGAAGAAGACAAGAGATAGAAGATACACGACAAATGTTGGATGTCAATCCAATGGCTGGTAGGCAGAATCGTTTGTTGACTGGCTAGTAAGTCGACACCACCTTGGATAGGCTATTTCCTCACGGGTCCCAAATGTCAGAATCCAAATCTATCACGGTCATGCAGCCTTTCCTATGAAAATTTACAGCCTATTTGATGTGCTACTTCGAAATAAGTTTGTGGGTGCTAGTGGGGGCTAATCACTTGGCTTCCGTAATGCACAGTGAGCTCAAGCAGCTAGCGAGAGTGATGTTATTTCCCTTGGTTGGGATTTGTTACAATATTTCACTCTAAATTAAACGAATGGCAAGCCATTTGCCTTGTTTCAAAGAAAATATGACAGTCACAACCGAGTTGAAAAGGGCAGGAACATCTAACTCCAGCTTACAAACGGTACAAAAGCACAAGGGTTAATTGTTCATCAGGTTTACAAAAAAACCCAGGTTGAAAAGGGCAACAACATCTAACTCCAGCACTGTTTTCGGCAGTCACAGTCAAATGGATCGGTCAGGTCCATAGAATGAACATCTTGGGTCGTAAAATTTCCTGGATTATGACCACAATATGTTGTAAATAGAAGCCCAGCACGTTCAGAAGCTCTTTTGCCCACCTGAAACTCTCTTTTTTGCACTTCGACATACCCATCCATCAAAACCATGCTGTTGATAAACTTAAGCCTGATGGACAATTGTAACCACGCATTCAGCAGGAAGAACGTGACAAATGTAGTGTTTGCACGGTTGGCTACATATCGTTCTAGCGTTATTGTCTTCAATCGAATCTCATGAGAAGTGAGAAAATCACAATGCTTACGAATCCACCAATTGTTTATAACTTTCTTACCCCGTCCTGTTGCCTAAATAAACATGAAGATTGAAAACAATTAAAGTCTAAAAAAAGAGTGTCAAAAGAGCAATAGCTGAACGGTTAATTCTAGTACACTATATGCGGGCTTCCAATGTGCGTGAAATTATCACCTCTATATACAACTTCTCCAGACATGGAAAGCATTGCAGCAAGCCAATAATCTTGTTCAGATCAAAACTATTCATTTGGATACATAAGATCTTGACAGAATCCAGCACCATTGATAGGCCATCCATGGAGAAACTCTTCATTGAGCATAGAACATAATATTGTACAAAATGTGTACTCCAAGATGATATATAACTTATGCGCAAAAATTTAAAATGCAGCTTATGCTTACAAGTGTAGATAATAATAGAAAGTACATGAAGAACTATGGAGCCAAACACCATATTGAAATGAGCACAGAGATCATGTATTACACCCAAGGTCTCCAGTTTAGGCGCAGAGAGGACGGTTATTTGCAATGGTGAATAACTAGAATCAAGGATCAACCTTTGAAGTGAAGGGGCATCTTGGATGATGAGCTGCGTTCCGTCAAAAGAAATTCCAATTCTTACAAGGTTAGGCGACTTTATTTGGAGATAACCGATTCTAACTGTGAAAACAAGCACCAAGCACTCCAGGGTAGGGCAACTGGAGTGGATGATGTTGTGCAATGAGGCCTCCGATATACGAACCCGCACAAGTGAATGTTTCTTGAGAAATGGGAGTCGAAGGTTTAGTACCAGATTTTCTGGTAGGTAGCACAGCGCAAAGGTGGCGGTGCGGAGAGAGGAGGAAAACCGCGAGATGGACATCAGTGCTGAGGGCACAAGTTCATGGTGTTCGGTATGTGGTATGTGATTTCCAGGGGAATAGTAGAACTCAAGCAGCTATAATTCTGTGAATTCAGGGGATTTCTACCAGGCATCCACCGTGCAGGGCATGGTATGCTTGCTCAGGTAGCATGATGGGATGCAGAGGCTTTGAACGGAGCCCTGGTGGGAGGAGATGATGCCTCTAGGGATTTCAAAATCATTGAAGAGAGATAGCTGACAATAGTTGAGATTAAGGGGCACGCTGTGCCATAGAGGGCACCACCAAATTGAGAGGACTTGGGTGCGGCAGCAATCCTTGGTGGGGAGAAGCGAGATGATCTCCCGAAGGACGGCGTCCGGGAGATCGCTGATGCGGTCCACCCGATATTCTACGGGTTCCTGGGATCCAGTGGGGGCAGGGTCGCCGCTTCTCCCCGCGCTGCCGGGTGCGGGATCTACAACAGGAGTCCCGCTGGCGTGAGCCTCATCTTATTGGCACTGGGGTCAGCCGACTCCATTTTCCTCGAGGGCGTCGCGTCGCGCTCATGGATATGAGCAGAGTAACGAATGACGAGCCTAGTTGTAGTGCGAGTGAAGAAGAAGAAGGGGAGCTGGGGTTTTTCTGTAGTAGTGAGGAAGAAGGGGAGCTGGGGTTTTCTATAGGAGTGAGGTGAGGAATTTGGGGGTACGAGTGGAGGGAGCTGATGTGAGGTGGATGGGAGCGAGGAGGAAGAAGAGCACCCAGGTTTTTTTGGGGGGGGGGGTGTGCTGGGTGTGGGTAGCGCCTCTCATTCAGTAAATATATGGGCTTTTCAATCGATTTTACTATTTACTAGTGTGGATGGGCTGTTTTGTCTTCGGCCCAGAGAAACAATTACTACTAGTACAATGGAGACAATCTACAGCTACCCAGAAAAACAATTACTACTAGTACAATGGATACAATACCGCTTCTGGCTCCTCCTAGGTGATTAAAACGTATCCCCCTACTGAATGTCGTTATACTTTCTTTCACCGACATGCGGGCCATGCAGCGCGTGGGCCCAAATGCCATCCACCAAATTAGAAGGCAGTATGCAGGCGGAGAGTCACCCCGGTAGTAGCGCGGCAGAAACGAGCCGTCGTATCACAAAACCCACCTCCCAGCAGTCTAAGTTTGATGGACGAAGCAACCATCATTTCACTCTTCGGTGAATCCCCTTCTCCGTCACCGTCTTCAGGAAAGGCAACACTCGCATCTCCCACTGTTCTTCTCTCCCAACGAAGGGAAGGTAAGCGGATCCGTGATGTTGGTATATATTCGTTCAGAGAACCAAAAAAAGAACTTTTGCAAAGCAGTAACCGATCCTCACTCTCTTTTTTGTTTCATTGTCATTGCGATTTTGTTTTCCTTTCAGTGGTCTCCTAGTATTCGTCAGTTTAATGATGGACCAAGGACAACCAGGCAAAGATCTGCCGATATTGGAGCCCCCGCGGGAGGCTGATCCCCACGAGACAAAGAGCTCCAAGAAGATGGAGGCAGCCACTGAGCCGACCCCAGATACGCTCACAGCCACTACTGAGATGGTCAACGCCCCGTTTGAGGTTACAGCCCCCGTGGCACTGCAGGAGCAGTTTTCCCCCTTCGAGGATGTGTCCGCCCCCGCTGAGCTACCCAAGGTGATTTTCTTCTTTGCCGATCTCGGTTGTGGTTTTTCATCTAAGTATGTGGTGATTAATAATGCAAAATTTTATTAGCTTTGATGCCATGCTATACATAGTGGTTTAAATTACTTCGGTTTCTTATACGGAAAAGTAATTCAAAATTTGTTTCTATTTCAATTAGAGCCCTGATGCAGCCAAGGATTGTGTGGTTGTACATGTCACTCGCTATGAGGCGGATGACCTAAATATACGCACTGGGAAAACAGAGTTCTTAGGCCGTTGGATCCTCGAAGCCATTTGCGGTTGTACCAATGAAGGTTGTATTCCAGCCTCACTGTTGTCAGGCGTGTTGTCCAGGGTGTACTGAAGCACAATGAGTTCGGAGCTACTCCTTCGCTTATGAGGCATACTATTCTTGTCAAGCTTACGCAGGAAGATGATGCGGCATGCCTCCACAAACATACTACTAGGAAAAGGCCTACTAATGGCGCACCAGTTTTGCCTACTAATGGCGCACTACTGGTGCGCCATTACTACCATGCCACTAGTATTTTTTACTAATGGCGCACCACTGGTGCGCCATTAGTATATGAGATACTAATGGCGATACTAATGGCGCACCAGTGGTGCGCCATTAGTATTCCTAGAGGTGCGCCATTACTATCTGACTTAGTAATGGCGCACCACATAGAAGTGCGCCATTAGTAATAATTTTTTTTCAAAAAAAATTTCAGTTTTTTTTCTTCTTAATCTCAGGTCACTATGGCTTAATCTCGGGTCAATATGCTTAATCTCAGGTCGAATTGCACTCCGTGGTCAAACTTCCCGAAAGGTAACCCATCCTCACACTACTCCAGCCCAAGCACGCTTAACTTCAGAGTTCTGTCCAACCCCAGCACCTTGTTGATGTTTAGGACTTTGTTCATGTTCATGAGTGTGATGAAATTTTGAAAAAATATTTCAAACTTCTGTTCATATTACGTATCATATTTTGAAAAAAAATCCCGAAAAAAAATCGATTTTTTTTTCTGTTACTAGTGGCGCACCTAGCAAATGGTGCGCCACTAGTAAGTTTGAATTTTTTGAATTTTTTTGCCTCCAGATCTTAAAAGCCCTGTAACTTTTTTCTATTAGGTTTTTGAGGATTTTGAAAATGTTTAACGGGGTTCCCCAAGTTAAATTCGGATGTAACTTTTCAAGTAGATGATTTTTCATATAGAAAACTTTTTAATCCGAGTTCGTATGCAAAAGTTATGCCCGTTGTAATTGTGGTCTCAGCTAGAATGCTGAACTGAACCATGCAGTGTACTGACCAGGTGAAATTCTTGTGCATTCCACTAAATTTAAACACCGCTATTTGCAGAAATAAGCAGACCACAACGCCTCTTGTCCGCGCACCTGTTCAAAAAACCGCCGTGCAGCAGTGCCGGCTAGTCCTCGGTCCATGGATGAACTGGTAGAAAGTGCATTCCGGACTAGGATGTAGTTGTTTTCGCTCGTCCCTCCACTGCAGTCAAGAAGTAAAACGTATGAATCAGCTTCTTTTAGATTGCGTTGGTCATTCTACCTAGTAACTACCAATGTAGGAATACTTGGAAGACGGGTGGTTAGACGACGACAGCGAGGGATAGCCATCTCATTTTGCGCAGTTCTACTAAATTTGAGGTGTGTGCTTTTGATTGCGCGGATAGAAACGATACGGAGACAGACATCCCGAAATGATACGGAGACAGACATCCCTGTTTGCGCAAATATGAAATACGGTTATTTAAAAAGTGACAGATATTTGCAGTGGCGTATGATTAACAGCAGCATCTATTGTGTTATAATTGGCACTAGATTGACAATATGAAAGTGCGCTTAAGTAAGTAGCATCACATCACATCAACACTGCCACTAGATTAACATGCATAATAATAGCATTAGTATTACTATCATGAGAGTAGCACATGGTCAGTAAATGTGCAATCAAATTTGTGGAGTTCCACTGGGATGAAGCAATGTTAGCAGTGTGAGATTTAAGTGTAACTGCAAAAACACAATTGATGGGAAATAAAGCAAGACAGAAGCACTTCATAAAATGGTGGTGGCATTGCTTCAATTTATCGATGGCACTAGGCCATTAATTATAGTGACATTAGGTGGCATTGCTTAATGCTTCATGTGATTTTACATTAACGGTAGCGATATGGGCGTAGGGACAGCAGGGGCATAAGGTTTTGAGGCAGATGTGGTTGTTGAGAGTGGCAAACACTCAGGCAGCATGTGTGCATTTGTCCCATTTTTTATCTCCTCGGCAACATTTTCCTATGTGAGCACAAGAAATCTAGACCTGCTCATTCTCATTTGCGTTGCCCCCCAACACCCGTCACTTTCTTTGTGAGGACCCCGATCCTAAGTCACATTGATCTAGCATGTAACACCTCATATCACTTTGTGGCCTCACGCACGGTATTCTCACGGGTGTCGCCTTACCATGCCCGGGACCGTTTGCGCCTTTTGGCACACGTATATGATAGTGTCGCTAGCATCCATATGACAAAGAACCCGGGCTGACATGGCTAGTCGTGAACCCAAAGTGGCACTAACTTATAGGGACAGGCATACGTGACCCAACAACGAACCTGCCGGTCATCAGCGAGTGAATCTGGGCCGTAGCAACTAGGCTAGCAGGACTCTGGTAAACCGGGCTGTAGCAGGCTAACAGGACTCCGGTAGACACCGCGTGACATTTCCCCGAAGGGACAGACACATGAACGAAGAAGGACACATGCCGGCCAGCCTAAGTGTTCCGGAGCAGTAGCAAGCTACTATGGCTCGGTGGAAGCACTAGGTGACATTTCCCAGTAAGAGAGGCTACTAAGGATAAACAACTAGATAGTCAGATCCCACACATAGCAATACACATTACACGTACGCATAACATGCAAGTATGTGCTGTACAACATGGCATCACAGCATAACTCAACAACTCATATAGATAAAGGCTCAGAAGAGCCATCATAGCATTTATTACAAGCAGGGGTCACATGATCCAACATTCAGAGCAAACAAGCAACAAGCGGAAGCATTACATGTCTGAGTACAGACATCTACAAATGAAAAAGGATAAAGAGCCTGACTATCTACAACATCCGATCAAGATCGTAGCTGAGGTACAAGCTACTTGTCGAAGCCCATGAGAACACTAGTAAGACCGAAGTCTCCGCTGCAAAAACATAAATAAAGCAACATGAGTACAAAGGTACTCAGCAAGACTTACATCAAATCCTATCATACATGCATTTGTATCAATAAGGTAATGTGGGGTTTAGTTGCAGCAAGCCAGCTTTGACTCTGTGTCACATCCCTAGTCTGGTATGACTTAGACTAGCTAGCTATTTGTGCATCATATTTAAATTTCATTTAAATTTGAAATGAGGATTGATGGAAACCTCAGAATCATTTTTTGAAAATGACCCAAATAAAAATTTCTCCAAAAGGGTCCAAGAAAATGCTCATGTTGCCCTCTGAAAATATAGGATAGAGATAAAAATCAAAACAATATTTTTAGGAGCTCATGGACATTTATTTTGGCCATTTGGATTAATTCGATAAATATTTGCATTGGAAAGATATTTCTATATATATGAAATATGGTCCAAAAATTATGCCAATTATAAAAGAGCTCTGGAATAATACCATTAGCCCCTACAAAAATTGGCATAATAAAATTAAATGATTTAATATATTTATTAAATCAAACAAATGTCAGAAAATTAGAAAAGAAAACAGAAAAGGGGAGAGAGACTTACCTGGGCCACTTACCTGGCCCATCTCCAGCTGGCGGCCAGCCCACCTCCCCGCTGCCTTCTGTCGTCTCCCTCCTCGGACAGAAGGACGAGGGCGTGTGCCCGACGTTCGCCGGCACGCGTGCGCGCCACCTCCCCCCCTGCTAGCCACCTCCTGCTTCCCCGGACTCCCTCCCAATGCCACGGAGACGGCCACGCACCCCAGGCCCTCTCATTCCTCCTCCCCCCCATGCTTATCCCCTCCTCTGGCTCCCCCTCACTTCCACCGAACGCGGCCGCCGCCGCCGACGAGAACCACCACGGCCACCGGCCTCCCCTCGCCTCCCTGAGACGCTTCCCAGCTCCGCCTCGACCCCCTCTACCTCCTCGTCAAGCCACGCACCTCCGGACGGCCTCCATCGCCGCTATCGCCCTCGTCTTCCTCCTCGGGCTCCGCCGTCCGCCGACGTCGATTCGCCGTCACCAGGTCTTCCCCGACCCCGCTGTGCTGCTCTGCGTGATCGCGGTGAGCTCCGCCGCCGTTCCCCTTTCTTCTCCCCCTCGTATCCACGCCGTAGCGCCGCTCCCCACCACGGCCGAAGCCTTTCGCCGCCGTCCATGTCGCCGCCGCCGTCTCGGCCCGCCTCCGCCCAAACCAAGCCTCCCTTCGCGCTCCTGGTGCCACGAGGGTGCCGCCGGGCCCCTCGGGTGGCCTCCCTGTGCCCCGCAGCCCGATCCCGCTCGCGCCCGAACTCCGGCCGCCGCCCCGAGCTTCGCTCCGGCGAGCTCCGGCGCCCCCGCAGCCCCCCATCAGCTCCCCTGGTTGCGGACGAAGACGGGCTAGGCCCCGGTGGTCTTCGCGCGATCAAACACCGTCTGTAACGCAAGTCCGGCGAGTCGCCGCCGCGCTAATGGTCGCCGCCGGCCAGAACTCCGGCGGGCTGACGTGGCTTAGCTAATTAGTCACTAATCCCCCACCTACTGACGCTGACCAGTGGGCCCAGGGTTTAGTCAAAGCTAGTCAGCCCGGGTTTGACTCGGGGTTAACCCCAGTGTCACTGACGTGTGGGTCTCACACGTCAGGTTTGACCCTGGACAGCCGCGTTGACCCGCTGACGTCGTGCTGACGTCATGCTGGCGCAGTATATAAATTCTGGATTTAATTAAATCAGGAAATTCCAGAAATTGTTTTAAACTTCAAAAATTCATATCAATTCAACCATAGCTCAGATTAAAATAATTTATATATGAAAAATTATCAGAAAAATGCAACCTTTCCATCTGAACTAGTTTCATGCATGAAAAACCAACTTATACATGCTGAATATGCGAAAACACATTATGGCATATATAAGAGACCTAATTTAGAAATGCATTTGAACCTTTGGTTCAAATGGACTTCAAACCAATTGAACACTAGTTGCATTAGCTCAACAGCATCACATCTACATGCCATGTTCATGCATCATATTGTTGCATATGATTGTGTATTGATTGCCGGCACCGTTCCTTCTCGATAGGTCCTGCTCCGGAGACGTTCCAGAGTACCTGTCTGTGAAGCAGTGCCTCCCTTGTTGATTTACCAGGCAAGCAACCCCCCTTGTTCATTTCGATAAAACCCTACTCTCTCGCTCCTGCTCTCAGTTATTGCATTAGGACAACAACGATTCATCTGCTACTTTGTGCTGCGGTAGCTGAACCCATTCCTCTGCATGACCTGTCATTGCCACAGTAAATAGTTGAAACCCACTAGCATGTGTAGGAGTTGATTGAAGCCACTGATGTATTCCTACCATGCTATGCCTACTATTGCTTAGAGTTGTGTCAGGTCTGATTCATTGGGAATGAATTGGAGTGTCACGATATGTTCTGATGCTGAGAGTGAAGTGTGTGAACACGATTTGGTAAAGGTAGCGGTGAGAGGCCATGTAGGAGTACATGGTGGGTTGTCTCGCTGGAACCGTCCTTAAGCACTAAGTTCTATGTATGTTGTCCAATGACTCGATACTACCACACATTGGAATGCTTAAGTGCCCCTCTCGACTTATTAACCAACTTGGTCTCTGTCCAGGAGTCGCAACTAGTTTCTGGTGTTTGTAGGTAGTGCTATTTTTCTACCAAGTGGCACCCGGCAGGGTGGGCTTGGGACAGACTAGGCACACGTGGCACGGTGTACCGAGTGGCACCCGGTTGGTGGGCTCGGGAACCCTGCTCACATCGTTTGGGGCCGTGAGCGACACCCCGGCCGGATCTCCTTGCGGATGGAACCCGAATAGGCGATAAACCTGGACTAGAGTCTTGTGTGGCTAGTCAGGTCGTGGCCGACACCCTCGCCAGGCTTCCGCTTGAAGGTTGCCGAGGTACATGACGTGTACATGGCGGTAAGTGGCGAGAGCGTGTGTGAAGAAGTACACCCCTGCAGGGTTAACATGATCTATTCGAATAGCCGGGTCCGCGGTTATGGACTTCTTGGATGCTTACATGGTACATAGACAACTTGAAGTGGATACTATAAAATGCTCAAGACAAGTGTGAGTGCTATGGATGGCCTTCTCGTAGGGAGACGGGGATGAATCCATAGTAGTGTATTGTATGGTGGTTAGTGGACTCGTGTTCGTTGTTTCACCTCAAAAGTTTCTGGTAGTCGTAGAATAGGATAGCCACAGAGTCAAAGCTGGCTTGCTGCAACTAAACCCCACATTACCCTCTTGATACAAATGCATGTATGATAGGATCTGATGTAAGTCTTGCTGAGTACGTTTGTACTCATGTTGCTTTATTTATGTTTTTGCAGCGGAGACTTCGGTCTTAATAGGGTTCTCATGGACTTCGACTAGTAGCTAGTACCTCAGCTACGATCTTGATCGGATGTTGTAGATAGTCAGGCTCTTCAGCCTTTTTCATTTGTAGATGTCTGTACCCAGACATGTAATGCTTCTGCTTGTTGCTTGTATGCTCTGTATGATGGGTCTAGTGACCCCTGTTTGCAATAATTGCTATGACGGCTCTTCTGAGCCTTTAGCTATATGAGTTGTTGAGTTATGCTATGATGCCATGTTGTACATCACATACTTGCATGTTATGCGTACGTGTAATGTGTATTGCTATGTGTGGGATCTGACTATCTAGTTGTTTATTCTTAGTAGCCTCTCTTACCGGGAAATGTCTCCTAGTGCTTCCACTGAGCCCTGGTAGCTTGCTACTGCTCCGGAACACTTAGGCTGGCCGGCATGTGTCCTTCTTCGATCCTGTGTCTGTCCCTTCGGGGAAATGTCACGCGATGAATACCGGAGTCCTGCTAGCCCGCTACAGCCCGGTTCACCGGAGTCCTGTTAGCCCAGTGCTACAGCCTGGATTCACTCGCTGATGACCGACATGTTCGATGCTGGGTCATGAATGCCTGTCCCTGTAAGTTAGTGCCACTTTGGGTTTACGACTAGCCATGTCAGCCCGGGCTCTTTATCATATGGATGCTAGCGACACCATAATATACGTGTGCCAAAATGCGCAAACGGTCCCGGGCAAAGGTAAGGCGACACCCGTGGGGATACCGTGCGTGAGGCCGCAAAGCGATATGAGCTGTTACATGCTAGATCGATGTGGCATCGAGTCGGGGTCCTGACAGCTTTGGTATCAGAGCTTGACTGCCTGTAGGTTTACCAAGCCATACTGGTCGAAGTTGAGTCTAGAAAATCTTTAGTTATGTAAGGGAATTGATTGTGGGTTGGAACGTAAGGCTCTTTTTACTCCTTTACCTCATGGCCTTCTGATCTGAGTCATCCTATTTTTCCGACGGGATTAAGGAACTAGGCTTCTCTTCCGTCTATCAGGATCACGTGTTACTACTCCGTAGTCCCATAGGATTGGTTGATCAGAGTCATACCCCAATTTTGAGTATTTCCGGTGTAGTCTATTTAGTACTACCTCCGAACCTTGAGTGATAATGATGAGTATGTTACCGCCCCATTTTTAGTAGGATGTTTCATTCTGAGCATTTTACTGTCGTTATGCTGCCGGAATTTCCCTAGAAGTTCGAGTGATACTAATCCCTTGTCCTACATTCTATAGCCTATAGATTGATGTTGATTTTGTCCCTGGGTTTCGTTTCTCAGGATGTCATCAAGTTCTATTGCTCGTAGCCAGAACCACGGAGATGGTAGGAATGAGGATCCTCCCGACCAGCCTTCGTTGACAGAGTTCATGCTAGAGATGGAGAGGAACAAGCGTGAGTCTAATCTTGTTGGCACGTATCGAGGAGAACACCACACATCAGTTCAAAGGGTCTGCTACCATTCATGATTTCATTCGCTTGCACCCACCTACTTTTCATCATTCCATCGAGCCACTCGATGCAGATGACTGGCTCCGTAGCATCACCCATAAGCTGCGTTCTGCGAACGTAGCTGAAGATGACAAGGTCACTTATGCCACATACCACCTGGAAGGTCCTGCTAGTCTTTGGTGGCAGAACTATGAGACTTTGCTTCCAGCCAGCCAGATTCCTACCTGGAAGGATTTCACTGAGTCTTTTCGTGAGCATCACATTCCCCAGGCCCTTCTTGATCGCAAGAGAGAAGAGTTCTGTAGTTTCACCCAGAGTAAGATGGTTGTTGATGCTTATAGCAGAGAGTTTGAGAACCTCGCCCGTTATGCCACAGAAGAAGTGTCCACGGACGCCAAGACGCAAGCTAGGTTCCGGAAGGGTCTCAACCCCAAGTTGCGTCGTGATCTCCACCTGCATCATTGTGATACATTCCAAGCCCTTGTGAACAAAGCCATCAATGCAGAGACAGCTCAGCTCACTTACGAGGAGTCTCGTAAGCACACCCGTGATTTGGGATCCTCCTCTGGCTCTAGCTCCTAGAAGCGCCGGATTTGGGTTCCAAACTCCGCTCTTCCTTCCGGATAAGCACCGAGGCCATCCTACGTGGTGCCTTCTCCAGCTCAGTCGTATGTTCCACCCGGGCCTACTGGTAGACCGTTTGTCAGTGCGGGTGCACGTCCAACCTCAGGGACTTGCTTCACATGCGGGAAGCCAGGACACTATGCACGTGACTGCTCTCAGACTAGTTATGCTCCACCCCAGCCCGAGAAGACTGTTGGCTGTATTAAGCCATCACGCATGATGATCAGTGTCAAGTCAGCCCCTACTGAATGTGGACGTGTGCATCACGTCTCAGCTAAAGACGCTCATGATGATCCAGATGTCGTTCTTAGCACACTCCTCGTCAATTGTCACCCAGCATCAGTTCTATTCGATACTGGAGCATCTCACTCCTTCATTTCTGAAGGCTATGCTCGCTTGCACGACATGTCATTTTGTGATATGCCCTCTCCACTACTTATTCAAACTCCTGGATCCAAATGGCAAACCTCTAGTGTAAGCCATGGTAACGAAATCCTTGTTGGCAGACTTGTATTCCTTGCATCACTTGTAGCCCTCAAGTCCTCAGATATTAACATCATCTTGGGTATGGACTGGATGACAGCTCATCATGCCAAGATTGATTGTTACACAAGATCTGTTCAACTTACACACCCATCTGGCAAGATAGTCACCGTCTCCACTAGAGTTGCAAGGTGTCAGCTCTATTCTCTTAATGCCAGCCCTCTTCCAGACCTTGAAGATATCCCGGTAGTCCGTGACTTTCCGGATGTCTTTCCAAAGGAACTGCCAGGTGTTCCCCCTGACAGAGATGTAGAGTTCGTCATAGATCTTATCCCAGGAACAGCTCCAATCTCCCGGAGACCTTACAAGATGGCACCCCTAGAACTAGCCGAGCTTAAGAAACAACTCGATGAGTCCTTGCAAAAGGGTTTCATCCGTCCTAGTTCTTCTCCTTGGGCTTGCCCCGTCCTCTTCGTCAAGAAGAAAGGCGGTACGGACCGGATGGTTGTAGATTATCGTCCCGTTAATTTGGTCACGATAAAGAACAAGTATCCGCTTCCCAGGATCAACGACCTGTATGATCAGCTCGCTGGATCCTCAGTCTTTTCCAAGATGGATTTAAGGTTAGGCTACCATCAAATCAAGATCAGAAATGGGGACATTCCCAAGACAGCTTTTGTTACTCGTTATGGTCAGTACGAGTACACCGTCATGTCCTTTGGCCTAACCAACGCCCCAGCCACATTCTCCCACCTGATGAACTCGATCTTCATGGAGTACTTAGATAAGTTCGTCGTGGTTTACCTCGATGATATTCTTATTTACTCGAAGAACGAGGAAGAGCATGCCGAACATCTTAGACTTGTGTTAGAAAAACTCAGAGAGCACCGCCTTTATGCCAAGTTCTCCAAGTGTGAATTTTGGTTGCCAGAAGTGACCTACCTAGGCCACGTAATCTCTGGTAAGGGCATTGCTGTCAATCCCGAGAGAGTTCAAGCCGTTCTCGATTGGACTCCACCTGAGACCGTTAAACAAGTTAGGAGTTTCCTTGGTCTAGCCAGCTATTGTCGCCGCTTTGTTGAAAACTTCTCCAAAGTAGTCAAACCCCTCACGGAACTTCTCAAGAAAGATAAAAAGTTCGAGTGGTCCCCACAGTGTGAGTACAGTTTTCAGGAACTGAAAAGACGCCTGACTTCTGCTCCCATACTTGTGCCACCGGATTTCACTAAAGACTTTATTATCTACTGCGACGCCTCACGACAGGGACTAGGTTGCATCCTTATGCAGGATCGTCATGTGATTGCCTATGCATCCCGACAGTTGCATCCACATGAGGAGAATTATCCTACACATGATCTAGAGCTTGCAGCCGTAGTCCATGCACTCAAGACCTGGCGACATTACCTCCTTGGTAAACGTTGTGAGATCTACACCGATCACCAGAGTCTCAAGTATATCTTCACCCAACCGGATCTGAACCGTAGGCAAAGACGTTGGTTGGAGTTAATCACAGATTATGATCTAGGGATTACCTACACCCCAGGCAAAGCCAATGTCATGGCTGATGCTCTAAGTCGTAAATCCTATTGCAACAATCTCATGTTGCAGCAAGGCCAACCACTTCTCCATGAGGAATTCTATAAGCTTAACCTTCACATTGCTCCTCGCAGATTCCTTTCTACCTTGGTGGCGAAACCTACCCTTGAGGATCAGATCATCTCTGACCAGAAGTTTGATAGGGGGGTTATTCGCATTAAGAGAAACATTAAGAAGGGAGTTGGTGGATGTTTCTCTATGGATGATCGTGGTGTTGTTTTCTTTGAGAATCGCTTGGTGGTTCCCAAGAATCAACATCTGCGACAATTGATTCTTAAGGAGGCGCATGAATCCCCTCTCACGATTCATCCCGGTAGTACTAAGATGTATCAGGACCTACGCCAGAGGTTCTGGTGGACTAGGATGAAAAGAGAAATCGCTGAGTTCTTTGCTAAATGTGACGTTTGTCGTCGCGTTAAGGCAGAACATCAAAGACCTGCTGGCACCCTTCAGCCTTTAGCTATTCCTGAATGGAAATGGGATAAAGTTGGTATGGACTTCATTACCGGCTTTCCCAGGACCAAAAGAGGGAATAACGCTATCTTCGTAGTCGTTGATCGTCTTTCCAAAGTGGCTCACTTCCTTCCTGTTCGAGAAAATATCACTGCTAGTCAGCTTGCTGACTTATATATTTCTCGAATAGTGTCACTGCATGGTGTTCCACTAGAGGTTAATTCAGACCGTGGCAGTCTTTTCACTTCTCATTTCTGGGAGAGTTTCCAAACTGCCATGGGAACCCATCTTTCTTTCAGTACCGCTTTCCACCCTCAGTCGAGTGGCCAGGTGGAACGGGTCAATCAAATTCTCGAAGACATGCTCAGAGCTTGCGTTATCTCATTCAGTATGGATTGGGAGAAATGTCTTCCTTTCGCCGAGTTTGCTTATAACAATAGCTACCAATCCAGCCTCAAGCAAGCTCCTTTTGAGGTTCTCTATGGACGAAGATGTCGAACACCTTTGAACTGGTCAGAAACCGGTGAAAGACAATTCTTTGGACCGGATATGATCCGGGAGGCAGAAGAGCAAGTTCGCATCATTCGTGAGAATTTGAAAACAGCCCAGTCTCGTCAGAAGAGCCAGTACGATCGTCATCATAAGGATATGACTTATGAAATTGGCGACCAAGCTTACCTTCGGGTTACTCCTTTGAAGGGTACCCATCGTTTCGGTATCAAGGGCAAGTTGGCTCCTCGTTACATTGGTCCTTTTCATATTCTCGCTAAACGAGGAGAGGTTGCCTACCAGTTGGAACTACCCCCACATCTTTCTCGAGTTCATGATGTCTTCCACGTCTCTCAACTCAGGTGTTGCTTCTCGGATCCCATCCGCGGAGTGGACCACGAAACGCTTGATCTCCAAGATAACCTCACATACCGAGAGTACCCGGTTCGCATTCTTGATCAAGCGGAGCGTGTTACCCGACGTCAGAACATCAAGTTTCTCAAAGTTCAGTGGTCTCATCATTCCGAGAGAGAGGCTACCTGGGAGCGAGAAGATCGTCTTCGACTGGAGTACCCGCTTTCTTTCCGTCGACCCCTGAATCTCGAGACGAGATTCTTTCAAGTGGGGGCGAGTTGTCACATCCCTAGTCTGGTATGACTTAGACTAGCTAGCTATTTGTGCATCATATTTAAATTTCATTTAAATTTGAAATAAGGATTGATGGAAACCTCAGAATCATTTTTTGAAAATGACCCAAATAAAAATTTCTCCAAAAGGGTCCAAGAAAATGCTCATGTTGCCCTCTGAAAATATTGGATAGAGATAAAAATCAAAACAATATTTTTAGGAGCTCATGGACATTTATTTTGGCCATTTGGATTAATTCGATAAATATTTGCATTGGAAAGATATTTCTATATATATGAAATATGGTCCAAAAATTATGCCAATTATAAAAGAGCTCTGGAATAATACCATTAGCCCCTACAAAAATTGGCATAATAAAATTAAATGATTTAATATATTTATTAAATCAAACAAATGTCAGAAAATTAGAAAAGAAAACAGAAAAGGGGAGAGAGACTTACCTGGGCCACTTACCTGGCCCATCTCCAGCTGGCGGCCAGCCCACCTCCCCGCTGCCTTCTGTCGTCTCCCTCCTCGGACAGAAGGACGAGGGCGTGTGCCCGACGTTCGCCGGCACGCGCGCGCGCCACCTCCCCCCTGCTAGCCACCTCCTGCTTCCCCGGACTCCCTCCCAATGCCACGGAGACGGCCACGCACCCCAGGCCCTCTCATTCCTCCTCCCCCCATGCTTATCCCCTCCTCTGGCTCCCCCTCACTTCCACCGAACGCGGCCGCCGCCGCCGACGAGAACCACCACGGCCACCGGCCTCCCCTCGCCTCCCTGAGACGCTTCCCAGCTCCGCCTTGACCCCCTCTACCTCCTCGTCAAGCCACGCACCTCCGGACGGCCTCCATCGCCGCTATCGCCCTCGTCTTCCTCCTCGGGCTCCACCGTCCGCCGACGTCGATTCGCCGTCACCAGGTCTTCCCCGACCCCGCTGTGCTGCTCTGCGTGATCGCGGTGAGCTCCGCCGCCGTTCCCCTTTCTTCTCCCCCTTGTATCCACGCCGTAGCGCCGCTCCCCACCACGGCCGAAGCCTTTCGCCGCCGTCCATGTCGCCGCCGCCGTCTCGGCCCGCCTCCGCCCAAACCAAGCCTCCCTTCGCGCTCCTGGTGCCACGAGGGTGCCGCCGGGCCCCTCGGGTGGCCTCCCTGTGCCCCGCAGCCCGATCCCGCTCGCGCCCGAACTCCGGCCGCCGCCCCGAGCTTCGCTCCGGCGAGCTCCGGCGCCCCCGCAGCCCCCCATCAGCTCCCCTGGTTGCGGACGAAGACGGGCTACGCCCCGGTGGTCTTCGCGCGATCAAACGCCGTCTGTAACGCAAGTCCGGCGAGTCGCCGCCACGCTAATGGTCGCCGCCGGCCAGAACTCCGGCGGGCTGACGTGGCTTAGCTAATTAGTCACTAATCCCCCACCTACTGACGCTGACCAGTGGGCCCAGGGTTTAGTCAAAGCTAGTCAGCCCGGGTTTGACTCGGGGTTAACCCCAGTGTCACTGACGTGTGGGTCCCACACGTCAGGTTTGACCCTGGACAGCCGCGTTGACCCGCTGATGTCGTGCTGACGTCATGCTGGCGCAGTATATAAATTCTGGATTTAATTAAATCAGGAAATTCCAGAAATTGTTTTAAACTTCAAAAATTCATATCAATTCAACCATAGCTCATATTAAAATAATTTATATATGAAAAATTATCAGAAAAATGCAACCTTTCCATCTGAACTAGTTTCATGCATGAAAAACCAACTTATACATGCTGAATATGGGAAAACACATTATGGCATATATAAGAGACCTAATTTAGAAATGCATTTGAACCTTTGGTTCAAATGGACTTCAAACCAATTGAACACTAGTTGCATTAGCTCAACAGCATCACATCTACATGCCATGTTCATGCATCATATTGTTGCATATGATTGTGTATTGATTGCCGGCACCGTTCCTTCTCGATAGGTCCTGCTCCGGAGACGTTCCAGAGTACCTGTCTGTGAAGCAGTGCCTCCCTTGTTGATTTACCAGGCAAGCAACCCCCCTTGTTCATTTCGATAAAACCCTACTCTCTCGCTCCTGCTCTCAGTTATTGCATTAGGACAACAACAATTCATCTGCTACTTTGTGCTGCGGTAGCTGAACCCATTCCTCTGCATGACCTGTCATTGCCACAGTAAATAGTTGAAACCCACTAGCATGTGTAGGAGTTGATTGAAGCCACTGATGTGTTCCTACCATGCTATGCCTGCTATTGCTTAGAGTTGTGTCAGGTCTGATTCATTGGGAATGAATTGGAGTGTCACGATATGTTCTGGTGCTGAGAGTGAAGTGTGTGAACACGATTTGGTAAAGGTAGCGGTGAGAGGCCATGTAGGAGTACATGGTGGGTTGTCTCGCTGGAACCGTCCTTAAGCACTGAGTTCTATGTATGTTGTCCAATGACTCGATACTACCACACATTGGAATGCTTAAGTGCCCCTCTCGACTTATTAACCAACTTGTTCTCTGTCCAGGAGTCGCAACTAGTTTCTGGTGTTTGTAGGTAGTGCTATTTTTCTACCAAGTGGCACCCGGCAGGGTGGGCTTGGGACAGACTAGGCACACGTGGCACGGTGTACCGAGTGGCACCCGGTTGGTGGGCTCGGGAACCCTGCTCACATCGTTTGGGGCCGTGAGCGACACCCCGGCCGAATCTCCTTGCGGATGGAACCCGAATAGGCGATAAACCTGGACTAGAGTCTTGTGTGGTTAGTCAGGTCGTGGCCGACACCCTCGCCAGGCTTCCGCTTGAAGGTTGCCGAGGTACATGACGTGTACATGGCGGTAAGTGGCGAGAGCGTGTGTGAAGAAGTACACCCCTGCAGGGTTAACATGATCTATTCGAATAGCCGGGTCCGCGGTTATGGACTTCTTGGATGCTTACATGGTACATAGACAACGTGAAGTGGATACTATAAAATGCTCAAGACAAGTGTGAGTGCTATGGATGGCCTTCTCGTAGGGAGACGGGGATGAATCCATAGTAGTGTATTGTATGGTGGTTAGTGGACTCGTGTTCGTTGTTTCACCTCAAAAGTTTCTGGTAGTCGTAGAATAGGATAGCCACAGAGTCAAAGCTGGCTTGCTGCAACTAAACCCCACATTACCCTCTTGATACAAATGCATGTATGATAGGATCTGATGTAAGTCTTGCTGAGTACCTTTGTACTCATGTTGCTTTATTTATGTTTTTGCAGCGGAGACTTCGGTCTTACTAGGGTTCTCATGGACTTCGACTAGTAGCTAGTACCTCAGCTACGATCTTGATCGGATGTTGTAGATAGTCAGGCTCTTCAGCCTTTTTCATTTGTAGATGTCTGTACCCAGACATGTAATGCTTCCGCTTGTTGCTTGTATGCTCTGTATGATGGGTCTAGTGACCCCTGTTTGCAATAATTGCTATGACGGCTCTTCTGAGCCTTTAGGTATATGAGTTGTTGAGTTATGCTGTGATGCCATGTTGTACAGCACATACTTGCATGTTATGCGTACGTGTAATGTGTATTGCTATGTGTGGGATCTGACTATCTAGTTGTTTATTCTTAGTAGCCTCTCTTACCGGGAAATGTCTCCTAGTGCTTCCACTGAGCCCTGGTAGCTTGCTACTGCTCCGGAACACTTAGGCTGGCCGGCATGTGTCCTTCTTCGATCCTGTGTCTGTCCCTTCGGGGAAATGTCACGCGATGAATACCGGAGTCCTGCTAGCCCGCTACAGCCCGGTTCACCGGAGTCCTGTTAGCCCAGTGCTACAGCCTGGATTCACTCGCTGATGACCGACACGTTCGATGCTGGGTCATGAATGCCTGTCCCTGTAAGTTAGTGCCACTTTGGGTTTACGACTAGCCATGTCAGCCCGGGCTCTTTATCATATGGATGCTAGCGACACCATCATATACGTGTGCCAAAATGCGCAAACGGTCCCGGGCAAAGGTAAGGCGACACCCGTGGGGATACCGTGCGTGAGGCCGCAAAGCGATATGAGGTGTTACATGCTAGATCGATGTGGCATCGAGTCGGGGTCCTGACACTCTGTGGCTATCCTGTTCTACGACTACGAGAACTTCTTTGAGGTGATAGGGCGCACACGAGTCCACTAATCACCACACAATACACTACTATGGATTCATCCCCGTCTCCATACGAGAAGGCCATCCCTAGTACTCACACTTGTCTTGAGCATTTTAGAATATCCACTTCAAGTTGTCTATGTACCATGTAAGCATCCAAGAAGTCCATAACCGCGGACTCGGCTATTCGAATAGATCATGTTAACCCTGCAGGGGTGTACTTCTTCACACACGCTCTCGCCACTTACCACCATGTACACGTCATGTATCTCGGCAACCTTCAAGCGGAAGCCTGGCGAGGGTGTCGGCCACGACCTGACTAACCACACAAGACTCTAGCCCAGTTTTATCGCCTATTCGGATTCCATCCGCAAGGTGATCCGGCCGGGGTGTCGCTCACGGCCCCAAACGATGTGTGCAGGGTTCCCGAGCCCACCATCCGGGTGCCACTCGGTACACCAGGCCATGTGTGCCTAGTCTGTCGCAAGCCCACCCTGCCGGGTGCCACTTGGTAGAAAAATAGCACTACCTACAAACACCAGAAACTAGTTGCGACTCCTGGACAGAGATCAAGTTAGTTAATAAGTCGAGAGGGCTTGGAGCGCCCGGAGCCCAATGTGTGGTAGTATCGATTTATTGGACAACATACATAGAACTCTGTGCTTAAGGACGGTTCCAGTGAGACAACCCACCATGTACTCCTACATGGCCTCTCACCGCTACCTTTACCAAATCGTGTTCACACATTCACTCTCAGCATCAAAACATAGAGCACTGTACTCCAATTCATTCCCAATGAATCAGACCTGACACAACTCTAAGCAATAGCAGGCATAGCATGGTAGGAACACAACATGGCTCAATCAACTCCTACACATGCTAGTGGGTTTCAACTATTTACTGTGGCAACGACAGGTCATGCAGAGGAATGGGTTCAACTACCGCAGCACAAAGTAGCAGATGAATCGTTGTTGTCCTAATGCAATAACTGAGAGCAGGAGCGAGAGAGTAGGATTGTATAGGAATGAACAAGGGGGTTTGCTTGCTGGGTAGATCAACAAGGAAGGCACTACTCCTCAGACAGGTACTCTGGAACACTCTCCAGAGCAGGACCTATTGAGAAGGAACGGTGTCGACAATCAATACACAACATATGCAACAATATGATGCATGATCATGGCATGTAGATGTGATGTTGTTTGAGCTAATGCAACTAGCATTCTATTTGGATGAAGTCCATTTGAATCAAGGATTCAAATGCAATTCCAAATTAAGCTCTTATAAAAGCCATTTACATGTTTTCACTTATACAGTAGGTATAAGTTGGTTTGTCATGCATGAAACTAGTACAGATGGAAAGATTGCGTTTTTCTGATAATTTTTCATATATAAATTATTTCAATCTGAGCTACGGTTGAATTTCTATGATTTTTTGAAGTTTTGGGCATTTTTTGGAAATTTCCTGATTTAATTTAAATCCAGAAAATTAATAACTACGTCAGCATGACAGTGGCATGACGTCAGCGAGTCAAACGTGGCTGACCAGGTCAAACCTGACGTGTGGGGTCCACATGTCAGTGTCTTAGTTAATTTAATAGAATTAGTTAATCCTAACTCCAAACTAACTAAAAATTAGTCAGGGTCGGGCCCCACCTGACATTGAGCCAGGGAAGGTCAAACCCCTGGTCAGCGGGGTCAAACCCGCCGGCGACTCGACGCCGGCGAGGCCAGACGCGGTGGAGGGCCTCAAATTTGGTCCTCCGGTGACCAAATCGACGGTGGAGACACGCTACGCGTAGCTGGGGAGCTGCCGCATCCAGTGGTGCGAGTGGTTCGACACGGGGAGGTTGGTGCTCGCCGGAAGCGAGCTTGCGGCGGCGGCCGGAGTTCGGCTTCGACGGCGGGGCTAGCTACAAAGCGCGGGGAGGCAGGGGAGAAGGGGGAACCGATGCGGGGGCTCACGGCGGGCTCGAGGACGTCGTCAGAGAGCTCGGGGGAGGCTGGATTCGGCGGGGCGGCGAAGACGATCTCCGGCGGCCGGAGATGAAGACGACGGTGCCGAGGACGAAGCGGGGCTCGCCTGGGTTGCTTGGCTTGGTGAGGAGGGAGAGGGGGTCGCGGCGGATCTGTGGAGCGCGTCGGGGAGGTGCGGCAGTGGCCGAGGCCACGGTGGT
>NC_041391.1:259581187-259602665 GCF_002162155.2 Triticum dicoccoides
ACGAGGAGGACGCGAGGCAGGCAGCTGCGTGCCAGCGCGCACGGCGTCGGGCACCGCTTCCCCTCTGCTTACTGGCAAGAGGAGGAAGACGGCTATGCCCCTGGTGGGCTGGGCCAAAATAGGAACGGGCCGGCCAGAGGCGCCAGGCGGCTGTAGGTAAGCGCCAGGTAAGCTTTTTCTGTTTTTGTTTCTCTTTTCTATTTTCTGACATTTGTTTTGATTTAATAAAAATACTAAATTATTTTATTTTCTTATGCCAATTTTTGTAGGAACTAGTGGTATTATTCCAGAGCTCCCCAACAAGTGGCACAATTTTTGGCCATATATTATATACATAACATATATATATCCAATGCAAATAATTATGCATTAATTCCAAATGCCCAAAATTAATACTTATGAGCTCCTAAAAATATTGGTTTGATTTTTATGTCTACCCAATATTTTCAGAGAGCAACATGAACATTTTCTTGGACCTTTTTGGAGCAAATTTTATCTGGGTCATTTCCAGAAATGATTCTGAGGGTTTCACAAATCCTCATTTTAAATTTAAATGGAATTTAAACATGATGCACAAAATGACTAGCTAGTCTAGGTCATACCAGAACTAGGGATGTGACATTCTTTCCTTTTTCAACCAAGAGATAGGTCCACTTCCCCCCACCCTTCACCATCCACCATGCTTTCTTCATCTTTTCAACCAAGAGACCGGTTGGGTAGCCAATATCTACTACTTTCCCCCGTTTCCACTTAGAACCAAGTCCTAGATTCATGCTACATCTTTCCCACTTTCTTCCCTGTTTGAACCAACTCTTAGAGTCGACAGTATGAACTAGCTTTACCTCTAATAATAGTAAAATTCTAGGTGGGTTTGGAACAACGGACGGAAGTAGAAAATGATCCACACGAAGGGAGCTGGGGCAGTAGAGCATGGCAGGTTTCGAAGGAATATATACCTGAGGGTCGTCGGCATGTGGCAAAGACAGCGTCGGGAGGCTGCATCTTGGCCACAATACCGCAGGGAGGAAGAAGGGGTCGGAGGTCCTCCTGAGCCGGCCCTCTCTCGAAGAGAACGGAACGGCCGCCAATCAGGACGCGCGGGCAGCCATTGGTCTCCTTCCTCGCCGCCGACGACAGCGTGAACGATGCACCTACACCCTTGCCCCGGTCGAGGTTGTCTGGTCGGATTTGTGACCAGCCATGAGCTGGGAGAGAGTGTGGCCACCTATGTCTTGCTTAGATCTGGAGAGCATGAGAGAGTGAACGAGAGGAACCCTAGTAAAGCAAGCGCTAAGGCTCCTACTTATATATATATAGTGGAGTGATTTTGTTGTACCAGCTTCAAAAAAATGCGCTCCTACGTGTACCTGCGAGTCGGTGTGAGAGAACTAGTGCGTGCGTGCACCGCTTCTCTTCGTGAGAGTACAATATACTATGCCCAAAGAACGTTCGCCGCAAGAGTAATAGTATAAGTGTGTGACGTGTGACCTAAAATAAAATGTGCGCGACGTCTTTTGTTTTTTAGAAGTTCTGAGGGTAGGGTGTGAAGATAACATAGGTGCGTGACGTCTACCTACAGATAGACGGTGGGTGCGACGTGCGAGTCTGCGAGAGGACTCGGGAGAGTCGTGACTCGTGAGGGTGCGTGTGTGTGAGAGAGAGGGGGCCACGTATCAATGCAATGCATGTGTCTGTAAATCATTATCCGACAAACATTTGCCACAATCCTTTTCCTGACGAACGCCGTAAGAACCGTTAGATCGGCATCCGACAATGTCAGTTTTTCCATGTCATTTAATAGAACAGCCACTCCTCCTACACACAAATCTTCCACGCGAGTGTTAGCAACTACCGTATGCTCCCTCCGTTCCAAAATTCAGTGCATATAGCTTTATTCAAAATTCGAACCTCGCAAACTTTTACCGAGTTTCCGTGTACCAAATTGCACATGTAGAATACCCTGTATATATCATTTCATTCATCTTCGAGAGGTAACTATAAAGATGGGGGAGGAGTATACAAATAAAGACCATCATACCACCCGCAGCAATTTCAACCATCCTTTGGTGTCGAGGAATATCATAGGAACTCTATATGATATGATTTTTGTAGGATTTTTTCCTTCAGAGCCAATTGGATCATAGGAATAGATTCATATACTCCACATGTCAAAGGAAATAAACATGATATCATTTCTATAGCTTTAGACCCACTTGGTTCATATGAATGGATTCCTATGCTCCCTTAATTTCAAAGGAAAATAAACATTAGCGTATATTCAATAGAACAGTTCTTATGATATGAACCAAATTACATCTCTTTTCTAATCCCTCCTCATACGAATTGAGATACATGTCATCTCTAGATTCAATAGAAAAGTTCCTATGATGTGAACCAAATGACATCTCTTTTCCAATCCCTACTCATAGGAATTGAGATACTCCATGTCATCTCTTTCCCTACAACTTACATGTATACATCTTCTATTCCTAAATAGATAGTACAACCCACTAATAGATTTTTTCCAAGACATGCAACTATGGCACAAGAACTATATAGTGTGCCAATAACTTTGAAAGATGGTCGCTGGATGAAGCTAATACGACAGTGCAGAGATGGCAAATCCGAGCACTACTGGCCGTTGGATATCATCAACATTCCACCAGATCTGCCACATGTACAATTTACAAGACTCCATGGTTGAACTTAAGCATAATGCACAAACCTCAAAACACAAGCACTTCTCCTTTGTTCTAGAATCTTCTGTATCATAATTGATTTTTTTCTAAATGAATTGCCATTATTTGTTTTTACTTTATGCTTTACAATGCACAACCCCATGAATCTTAACATTTTTATAAAACTAATTGATTTTGAATGAGATGAACTATAAGAAATAAACGAACATCTACATCATGCATATATGACTCAAAGCTTTACATGCTATTGTGTGTATTTATTCATCATTTGGTTTCGAAATATCATGCATGCAATGCATGTGTACCTTACTAGTTTTGAGTAGAGTAGAAAATTTCACGCGGCCCCGGGTATATCAAAATGCAGGGCCCATGCATCATTGCCTTTCGGTCGAACCTACGTCCACAATTTTTTGTACGTACTATATCTCCACTGGTCACCGAACCCAAAATGCTGCCTCGTTCCCGTAAAACCAAGCGGCCCACACATATTTAAGGCGTCGACTCAAACTCGTTTACTACGATGTGGCCCCGCACGCTGTAGTACTCCTACAAACCCTACCGCTGCAATCATCATCAGTTTTCTTCAAGAGGACGAGGGAAAGCCGATTTGTAGTGGAGGCGCTTTCAAAAAAAAGGATATGTAGTGGAGACCCCTACCCTAGGGTGCATTAGGTAGCTGCTGCACACATCATTGTTTTCTCTTTTCTTTATGCTCTTGCACCCTAGAGTGAAATGATGGTTGCTTTGTCTATCCAGCTTAATGCGGGAAAGGTGGGGCTTTGTGATTTGACCCCTCATCGCTCATTTTCTACTACTGCGGCCCTACGACCAGAGTGCCTCCAATTCCAACCGCTGCTCCGAATTGTAATTTGGTGCATCACACATGGAACAAGACGGTGGATGAGCCACATGTCAGCCAAAGGGGTCTTGTTAAGTGTGTCGCCATTTCGTGTGTGGACTGACCCTGCTTGAGTTGCTACACCGACACGACAGGAGCAGCCTACCACTTGGTTTTGCTCCTTGGTGAATCCCGGCTATATTGATCTAAAAAGATACGTGCTGAACTACCCTCTCTGTCTCGGTTTTTTATTTTTAGGCATCTCGATTTATAGGGCGTGCATGTAGTTCTAGGTCATCCATTTGACTAACTAAATATGAGTTACTATGTCACAAAAAGTATATCATTGGATTCTTAAGCGGATGTAGTTGTATTTAAAAGTCGAGGGCGGGGTTTTTCCTGTGCGGTAGGCGGGGCAGTTCCGCCTAGTCGGCGAGAAAATGAGGGAGTAGGTTGCTGCAAACGTAGGGCTATGTGATTTGACAGCGAGTTACTGCTGGACAGGTGGGGCCCCATGATTTGACTTGCCATTATCATTTTAACTGCGGCGCTACGACCAGCGTGAGTCTCCCGATTCCTGACCACCTCCATACATGTGCCTCTCCCAATGCTCCAGCATGTAGTAGAGGCTGGCTCTTGCATGAGAGCCCACTTCTCCACTTTTTCCTTGCCTCTCTTTCCTCCACATATGCAAAAATGCCATGTAAAGCACACTATTGTACTTACTTGCTCCTACGGGTGCTAAGCTTGCCACATAGGCATAAAGTCTGATGTGGCAAGTTAATCAAGAAGAGAGAGACTAGTTTGGTGACCCAAGGAAGAAACGGTGCTAAGCGCGTGTACCTAGGGGAAAAGACAATTTTGAGTCTATAGCTAATTAAATGAAGCAAACTTAGCAACAAAAAACTAATAAGCACACCATTTCATTGGAAGAGGTCACTCCTTGGCAAATGCAATGAATACTACTTACTCCCTCTGTCCCATAATATAAGAATGTTTTTGGCACTACACTAGTGTCAAAAACGTTCTTATATTATGGGACGGAGGGAGTATGAAGAAAGAGATAGAGAGAAGTAAAAAAAATACACTTATAGCCAACCTTATAGCTAACCTTGTTCTAGTATAAGTGACTAAGTGATGACTATGTATGACATGCCAACATCAGATAGCCTAACGCACCGTGTTAAATATCCAAGGGCACGACCGCGAGAGCGATGCGACGGTCGTGGTAGGCACGACCATGATACGGGCTGCTGGCAGCCCTTGGATCTGAGATCGAACGGCCGCAGCTAAGTTGCTGAAAATTTGCAGAATAACTCTCCAGGATAGGATATTCAGCCATAGGTCTAGAATCATGCCATGCAACCGTTGAATCTCAGATCCAAGGGCTCTCGGAAGCCCGAATCATGGGGGAATGGAAAGCCACTACCCTGTCGTTCGCAAGCTGGCAGTTCGCTCCTACTCGTCCCCGCACATCCTTTAATATTACGGTGGTTCACTCCTAGTCGTCCTGTCCTTTCACATTATGATAGTTCCACTAATCCTAACCCTCCTCCTAAATTCATGGCGTCCCAAATCTCCATGATCGGCGGTTAGTACAAGGTTAGAACCATCACCGGCGGTGAGTTCGACGTCATCTACACCCGTTCTTCCGCGACGGTGAAAGGATGCCTTTCTTGCTTCAGACGCATGTTCGAAAACTCAGATGATGAGTGGGTTGCTGGGCTAGATGTTGAGTACACCACAGTCCTGGGACGAGAGAAGGATCTAAAGGATGAAGAGAGGAAGAAGCCCGCCGTGATCCAGTTTTGCGTGCATGACTTATGCTTGGTCTATTACAAATGCCATGCCGACGTTGAATGCCTTGATTTTAAGAACTTCCTCAAGAGCAACCTAGTCAAATTCGTTACTATAGACTTTAGGAATGACAAGGATGTCCTCGGTCGGATAGGCCTCGATTAGGCAACCCCTTCGACCTACAGAAGAATCGGCTGCTGCCCTCCAGTGTCCAGCCTTCAATGCTGACCCTGGCAGGAGCCATGGTTCATCCTTCATACGGTAAACTAGAGAAACCTCATTACACGTTTCATTGTTATGCATGGCAGTGGAATGTACTAGATATAGACCACATCCACTACGCTGCTATGGAAGGCTACCTTTGTTTCAATATCTAAAAGGGTTGGATGAAGAGCAAGAACCAATTGTGCGGTTCAAGCAAAGAAGTATCAGCCAAGAGGAAGAGGGACAAGGACGAAGTCGAGGACATGGACGAGGACTCCGAGTGAGTAAGGTGTAAGTGTCGTTGCTCATGGTGGTTCTAATGTAGTGTTTACCGGATTAGTTGCATAGTTTAATTTCAGGTGTGCTTACTTTAATTTGAGGGGTGTGTTATGCTGAGCCCCCAACAGAACTATGTTATGTTTCTTCTTGTTATTTTAACTCTTAAGTATGTACATACTACTAGTATTTCTTTAATACAATTTAGCACCCCATTTAAGCACGTACTAGCTTTTTTAATAGTATTATATGCATAATTTGGCGATGAGCGCTCTCTATATGTACCACCTTTTGTCTAATTTCAATTTTTGCTCCATGGCGCAATTCATCGATACTACTACTATACAAAAGTATACATTTTTAAAAGGCTAGAGTACTGTTCATCACATATATAGCAAGTTAAATTATCAACCTAGAACGACATGCATGCCATGTGAACCGATACGGAGGAAGTATAGTAAAAATGAGGTGATTTTACGGAGCGATCGGCGGGGAAGCATGGCCAGTCATGCGGTCCCACGTGTCATGATGTACCAAGGCGATGCACGTGTCCCTCTTGGGGCAGAAGCTATACTACATGGTTTGAGAAGATGGCAAACCGAAGTGTGAAATAATGGTTTCTTCATCCGTCTAGGAAGGTGTGGCATTGTGATTTGACGTCTCATTGCTCATTAGTACTATGGGGCCGGTACGAGTGGGGTGCGTCCCCCCTGCTGTTCTGCGCTGTTATTTGGTGCTTGACACGTCGACCTGGTTGCTATATGTCCCACATGTGTGACAGTTAGTACAGAATTCATGAAAGGGAGCATCGACGGGGGAGTATACTACAGAATTCATGAAAGGGAGCGACTTAGTTTTGGAAAAAAGCTGATTTTACGGAGGACGTACCCGCTAGGGCTTATAGGCCTTATCTAAAAAACATTCGTTTTTCCTTTTGATAAGTCTCAATTCTACTACTAGCAGTAGTACCATTACATGTTGGATTTCGAGGTGCGTTAGATCACCCGATGCAAGCAGTGTCAAGAGGAGACTCACCAATGCATGTAGAAGTTCATGGAAATTTAGTGGTCATCCATGCATTTGTTCTAATTAATGCATTGGTAAACATAACTTCTTGGAAAAAATGAGCGTACTAATTACTTGTGCAAACTACGAAATTAATTCGACCACTCATCGTCTACCTTGGGTGGAGAGATTTTGAAATTGAGCCATAAACTAGAAAGGAAGGAGTAGTAACTTTTCTCTCGATTACTACTTGTGGCCATATATAGATGCAAAATGTAATTTTTTCATAGTGGCCTTGTATAAGTAAATGGAGGGAGTACTAAAGGACATATATATTGCAAACAATATGATAATCGCTCTAACCAAGGTACGTAGTATGGACGATTAGTAAACTGTCACATCCCTAGCTTCTGCCTTTGCACTAGGCTAGCTCCATGTGTGCATCATGTTTAAATTTTATTTAACTTGAAATGGGGATGTTCAAACCCTAGCATTAAATCAACTCAACTAGGGTGGATTAAAATCTTTTTCAATAAACCGAAAAGTCCCTAAGAAAAGTTCATGATTTCTGGTTAAGGTGGAAACCTATGCCAAAAATGATGAATATATTCTTAGATCATTTTTGGATTTTTGAATTAAATCATATTGTATTTGACTTTGGGCATTTAAACACTATAAATAATTTAAATGCTCAAATAATGTTGGAATTATTTGTGGGACACTGAAATAATTCAGAAAGTGTTCATGAATATTTTCAAGATTTATAAAATTGATTTGGTTTCTTAAAACTGGATCAAAACAAACTACAAAAAATACAAAACAGAATAAAAGAGAGAGAGAGAAGGATTACCTGGCCACTTACCTGTAGCCGGCCCAGCTCCTGTACCGGCCCAGCTGGCAACGCAGCCCACCACCGCAGCTCCTGTCGTCTTCCTCCTCTGCCAGGAGGAGAAGCAGCTGCGTGCGGCGCGCACAGCCACCTGGGGCCACCTCCTGCTCCCTGTTGGCCTCCCTGGCGCCCTGGAGTCGTCCCCAAGCGCCACGCAGCCCCCCTGTCCCCCTCTCACTCTCTCCCGAATGCTCTCCCCCTCCTCTGCTCTCTCCCTGCACACGCCCGAGCGGAGCTCGTCGTCGCCGACGCCGTTTGCCACAGCCACCGTGCTCCCCTTGCCTCGCCGACGCGCCAAGATGCCCCGCCTCATCCCCCTCTTCCTCCTCACCAAGACGGAAGGAACCGGAAGCCTTGGATGCCGCCAGCTCCACCGTTCCCCTCCTCAGCCACCGAGGATCACTGCCGTCGATATGCCGCCGTCTCCGCCTCCCCAAGCTCTCTAAGACCGTCTCCGACCCCGCTGTGAACTCCGCCTTTCCTGTGCCCGTACGCACCCTCTAGCCGCCCTAGTCACCGGAGCCGTGAGCTCATCGCCGCCGGCCATGCCACCGCCATCGTTGCAGCCGCTGAAGCTCGTGTTTGAGTGTGTAATCATGCTCAGTATGCCCCCAGGATCCTAACACACCCATCCGCTGCTCCTGCCGCATGCTGCATCGCCGTAACCATGCCCACCCGAGCTCCGGCCGCCACCTCGCTCGCTGCCGTTGCTGTTTCTGACCGCCCCGGCACCGCCCACGGCTACCACACGATGCGCCCCATCGCGCCGCAGCTGTAGAGCCCAACCCTGCCTCCTCCCGTCGTCGGAGTCACCGGAACGAGCGACGCCGCCGCGTCTGTGTGTCACCGACGGTTAACCGCCGATGTGGCCGGCTTAATTAGTGCCTAATCACGCTGCTAATTACCCACAACAGTCACTGACAGCGGGGCCCACATGTCAGCGGCACTAACCAGCCCCAGTCACTAACCAGTGGACCCCACTGGTAAGGTTTGACCTGCAGCAGCGCCTGTTGACCTGCTGACATCACAGTGACGCAGTGCTTACGCAATAAATCATTTACTGGATTTATTCTTATTCAGGAAATTCCAGAAAATGTTCAAAACTTCTAAAAATCATAGAAATTCAACCGTAACTCCAAATGAAATAATTTTTATATGAAAAATGATCAGAAAAATCCAATCTATCCATTGGTACTGGTTTCATGCATGATAAAGCAACTTAACCTTGCTGTTCATACCAAAACATGATAATGCATATTATAAATTCATAACTTGAGTTTGAATTTGAACCCTTGGTTCAAATTAGCTCAAACTTTTCTGTTCTTAGTTGCATTAGGTCAAACACATTCATTTTGCCATGTCATGATCATGCATCATATTGTTGCATTATATTGATTGTGTTCCCTCTCTGTTGCCGGTAATTGTTTCCCCTGAGTAGACGTGGTACCGACGATGAGTTCGATGACACCGATGAAGAGATATACTATCTTCAGAAGTGCCAGGCAAGCAAAACCCCCTTGTTCATTCCGATACAATCCCACTCTCTCGCTCCTGCTCTCTTTTACTGCATTAGGACAACAACCATTCAACTGTTACTTGCTGCGGTAGCTGAACCCCTTTATCCTCTGCATGACCTGTCATTGCCACAGTAAATAGATGAAACCCACTAGCAATAGTAGGAGTTGTTTGAGCCCTGATGTGCCTACTCATTCATGCTTGTCTGTCATGCCTGCTATTGCTTAGAGTTGTGTCAGGTCTGATTCATCGAGGATGAATTGGAGGTGTGTGAACATGTCCTACTGTGTGTGAGCTAAGTGTGTGAACACGATTTGGTAAAGGTAGCGGTGAGAGGCCATGTAGGAGTACATGGTGGGTTGTCTCATTGAAACCGTCCTCAGGAACTGAGTTCTGTGTTTGTGATCCATGAACAGCTACTACCACACATTGGAATGCTTAAGTGCCCCTCTCGACTTATTAATCAACTCGATCTCTGTCCAGGAGTTGCAACTAGATTCTGGTGTTTGTAGGTAGTGTTAGTAGTCTACGAAGTGGCACCTGGTACAGGTGGGCTTGGGACAGACTAGGCACAGTGGCACGGTGTACCAAGTGGCACCCGGATGGTAGGCTTGGGAACCCTGCTCACATCGTTTGGGGCCGTGAGAAACACCCCGGCCGGATCTCCTTGCGGATGGAACCCGAATAGGCGATAGACCTGGACGAGAGACTTGTGTGGTTAGTCAGGTCGTGGCCGACTCCCTCGCCAGGCTTCCGCTTGAAGGTTGCCGAGATACACGAGGTGTACATGGCGGTAAGTGGCGAGAGCGTGTGTGAAGAAGTACACCACTTCAGGGTTAAAATGATCTATTCGAATAGCCGTGTCCGTGGAAAAGGACTTCTGTGTTGCCTGTACAGTTCATAGACACCTTGAAGTGGATACTCTAAAATACGCAAGATAAGCATGAGTGCTATCGATGGCGTTCTCGTAGGGAGACGGGAGCGGATCCATAGTGGTGTATTGATATGGTGAATATGTGGACTCGTGTGCGCCACCTCAAAAGAGTTACTTGCAGTCGTAGTTTAGGGTAGCCACTGAGTCAAAGCTGGCTTGCTGCAGTTAAACTCCACCATCCCCTTTGTTGATAATGATGCATATGTAGTTAGTTCTGATGTAAGTCTTGCTGGGTACATTTGTACTCATGTTTGCCTATTTTACGTTTTTGCAGAGGTTTCCGTCTCACTAGTAGTTCCGCGTGGACTTCGACGTTCAGCTTGTTACCTCAGCTACGATCTTGTGCCCTCGGCAGGATCTAGTAGATAGTCAGGCTTCTCGGCCTTTTTCATTTATAGTTGTCTGTACTCAGACATGTTAAGCTTCCGCTTGTGCTTTGATTTGTGTGCTCTGAATGTTGGGTCATGAGATCCATGTTTGTAATATCTTGCTCCTCGGAGCCTATTGAATAAAATACTTGAGTTGTAGAGTCATGTTGTGATGCCATGTTGTATTTGCACATATCGAGCATATTGTGTGTATGTTATTGAAATGCTTGGTATGTGTGGGATCTGACTATCTAGTTGCTTATCCTTAGTAGCCTCTCTTACCGGGAAATGTCTCCTAGTGCTTCCACTGAGCCATGGTAGCTTGCTACTGCTCCGGAACACTTAGGCTAGCCGGCATGTGTCCTTCTTTGTTCCTGTGTCTGTCCCTTCGGGGAAATGTCACGCAATGAATACCGGAGTCATGTTAGCCTGCTACAGCCTGGTTCACCGGAGTCTTGCTAGCCCAGTGCTACAGCCTGGATCCACTCGCTGATGACCGACACGTTCGATGCTGGGTCATGGATGCCTGTCCCTGTAAGTTTGTGCCACTTTGGGTTTATGACTAGCCATGTCAGCCCGGGCTCCTTATCATATGGATGCTAGCGACACTATCATATATGTGTGCCAAAAGGCGCAAACGGTCCCGGGCAAAGGTAAGGCGACACCCGTGGGAATACCGTGTGTGAGACCGCAAAGTGATATGAGGTGTTACATGCTAGATCGATGTGGCATTGAGTCGGGGTCCTGACAGCTTTGGTATCAGAGCTTGACTGCCTGTAGGATTACCAAGCCAAACTGGTCAAAGTTGAGTCTAGAAATTCTTTAGTTATATAAGGGAATTGATTGTGGTTGGGAACGTAAGGCTCTTTTACTCCTTATACCTTATGCCCTTCTGATCCGAGTCATCTTATCTTTCCTACGGGGTTAAGAAAACTAGGCTCTCTCTTCTTTCTATCAGGATCACGTGATACTAATCCGTAGACTCATAAGATTGGTGGATTCAAGCCTCAGTTTAGTTCCTACTACTTCCGTATGTTAACTGTTGATCTTGAAACCTTGATATTATGCTTTGAGTGGTTATGCCACCATTTTTATGGCATGTCTCAAATTCTTTTGAGCATTTACAGCTGTTATGTTGTCCGAGTCGTCCCAGGTTTCTAAACAATCTGATGCACTTGCAAAATCCTTTCCCTCTGGTATTGATGTTCTTCTACGCCAGGTTAATCACACTAATCGGTGAGTTGAGGTACTCTATTGCCTCGACATATATGTTGGAGTTATTATTATGACCCTAGGTGTCTTAGAGGATCACCTAGTAATCTATCCATGCTTTGTGTTCCCAGTGTGATGATTTTGGCCATCATTCTCGAAAGCATCCCGTGATGCCATTTAGTTAGTAGGTATTCTACTCCTGGGTTTCTTGAACCCGAGATTCACCCTACTTACCTCATGTTGATAGTGTTTGCTCGTTCCTTTAGGATATTAGCAACCTTTGCATTAGTCCTCGAGGTTCGTGGTATATCTTTCTTCCAATACCATGACCCAATATGGCTGAAGTTCGGGAACCAAAAGATCACAACAAGAGTGCTCTCGATGAGTTCTCCATTCTATATTGTGACTCTGCCAGTTCAACCTTTCTGCATGGGTTATCCGGAAGAAATACATTGAATTGTTCGACATGCTAGTCCATGCATCCACAACTCAGAAAATTGTATGTTCCATTGAGTTGTCCCTCCTTAGTTGTATTCCGGCCTTCATCTATCAATTGATAGTCAAGAGTATGCGTGCATTCGTTCGTCGATGTCTATTACTCTTGTGGTCCGTCAAGCCATTCTATTCTGGAATGACCAGGAGAATCAAACTCCAGTACCTTATCCATTTCTAGGATTGGGTCAAAGCTGTTGTAATCTGCAGATCAAAATGCCAATCTAGCTTTTGCTCGGTTCTACCGTGGGGTGTCACCTTCCTTCTTATCAAGAGTGTCATGAGAATTGCACCACCTCTTATGAATTCTTGATTTAGTGATACTTCTTACCATCATTGTTCATTCCTCGGTTACGTGTTGTTGTAACCGGAATGCCGACAAGGGAACTGTGATGTGCGAAATCAATACTCCGAGCAACTTCTTGCTTGGTAGTCAATGGACAATACTCTCACTATTAGCATGTTGGTTGTTGAACCATCACCCTAAGGTTGATCGTGCCACCTAGTCAATTTTCCCTGGTGCACCCTTCGATCAATGAGTTAGGATTGTGTCAATCCCTCGCTCTGTTGATCATATCGTCTTGCCCTGAAAAGCAAGATTGTTCTCGAGCTTAGTAACATATCGGTGGTTCATGATTTTCCGGCTATCTTCTCGGAAGTATCACCAGGTCATCACCTGGCCGCTATGTTGAGTTTGTGAGCAAGTTGGTTTTCTGTAACCACCCCTTCTCCAAGAATCCGTGTCGGATACCCCGAGCTAGTTGGTTAAGCTAAACAACAACTTGGAGAGTTGGAAGATGAAAGCTTTGTCTGACCTAGTTCATTCCAAAGGGATATCTCTTTGTACATGTGTGTTGAAGAAAGATGATATCTTCATCGATTGATCTCCGTGACCAATTGCTGGACCTATTGTCTTGCCAAAACTTTGATTTGAGTGTGGGCTATTCTCAAATCAAATTAGAACCAGTGTTGTTCGTAATGTTGTCTTACTCGTGGTTGATACCTCGAGTATACACCATTATATATTTTGGTCTGACCAATGCTATCACATTGTTCACATAATTGTGGAACTCCACTTATATGGAAACATGGATGAATTGTTGTTGAGCCCATTAGCAACATTGTTATCTTCTCCATGACTCGTGTTGAACATCTAGCTAGTATTGGGAACTTTTATAAGCATTATCTTCATGTCCCGTGCATGAAGCATATGCCCGGATGCAAGAAGTGACTTCCTCTAATTCATGTGCATTTGATGCAAGCTGCCGCCGTGAACTCGAGAAAGTTTGTTTTTGCTTCCTCTGGAATCATCCCAAGTCAGTCATGCATATGTGCAAAGTATTCTGTGGTCTGGAGACTTGCAACCTTCATTCTATATGCATTCCTAGCACACCAAGCCACTGATTGATTTGTTGAAGGAAGAGAAGTCTATGCTTGGGATCTAATCCATGGACTTGCGTAAAGACTTCGATATCCTCAATGATGGTTCCCTACCTGAACTCGGTAGTGTTTTACTATAAGGCTACTATGTGGTCATGCTTGTATGGGACAACGTGTTCACATGTGTGTAGCAGAACTAGCTCATGTTTTGGAGTTTGCTATCGTAGTTCATTTCCCGAGAATCTCGCAACGTCATCTCGTCGATTTGTGTTGAAAATTTCGTTTTTCTTTCTAGACTCGATGAGTCTGGAATATCCTGACACCAACCAGATCTGAATCTCAGGCGGATATGATGGTTGGAACATTTTCTCAAGAATTATAATATTGGTCTCTCTATAACCGGTAAAGTGGATGTCGTGACCAACACACCCAGCCGGAAGACCTACTATTGTAGTATCTTGATTGAGAAAGTTAGCCACCTCCCCATAAGGTTTTCGTAGGATTTATTTCCTACTTGACCCTTATGGATTCTTGTGCTCTCGAAGTCCGACCTTTTACTTGATGATTCTAGGTACCAAACCATTTTAATAAATGGGTTGCGCTAGCACATCAAGGAGAACATTAGAAGCGGAGTGCTAAATGTCTCTCGGTCGATGATCCGGATTTTGATTCCTTGGCCTCGCTAAGGTGAAATCTGAGAAGGTGTTATCTCCTTTTGCATCTGCATCGTCCATCACCATTCATCATGGTAGTATGTTGTGTTGCCAGGATCCTTGACACGGATATTGGTAAAACCTTGATGAATATGGAAATGCTCAATTTCTTGAGAGCACGCGAAAACAAAATCATTCCTTGCATTGTCTTCAACAAGGTAGTTCACATCATCCATTCTAGTCCGAGTATGCCATTTTACCGCACTCCGCCAATAATTGTTGTGATTTTGCCTTAGGCTGATATGAGAGTTCCAATGATCTATGTATCAAAAGTAATTCCTTTTTCCACTTGAGGGAATAATTCTACAAGTCACCTTCCCTAAGGTGCCTCGTTATGGTATCATGGCAACTCAACTCCTCGCTACGTTGACAATTGTTTACCACCTTCATAAGTGTGGAATTGTTGTCTACCTAGTGAACCCTCGTCATCTGTTCCACTCCATCCCTCTAGATGTATGCTTCGTGTCTCAGCTCGGGAGATGCTGCTATGTCTCATCCCATGAGTTGATCCTGAGTTGTTCGGTCTTCGAGAAGATCAATTCTTCTAGAGTTTTCCTTTCCTCTTCTTGTCATGTTAGTTGGAGTTCTCAGAGGAAGACATCGAGTCAAAGATGGTGATCGAATCAACGCCCCTATGAAGTGCAACCTGGATCGTGATGATTGTGTTAGTTTGCGTTCCCCCTTCATCTTACCCTACGCTTGAATCTCGGGACGAGATTTTTGCTTAGTGGGGGTGAGTTGTCACATCCCTAGCTTCTGCCTTTGCACTAGGCTAGCTCCATGTGTGCATCATGTTTAAATTTTATTTAACTTGAAATGGGGATGTTCAAACCCTAGCATTATATCAACTCAACTAGGGTGGATTAAAATCTTTTTCAATAAACCCAAAAGTCCCTAAGAAAAGTTCATGATTTCTGGTTAAGGTGGAAACCTATGCCAAAAATGATGAATATATTCTTAGATCATTTTTGGATTTTTGAATTAAATCATATTGTATTTGACTTTGGGCATTTAAACACTGTAAATAATTTAAATGCTCAAATAATGTTGGAATTATTTGTGGGACACTGAAATAATTCAGAAAGTGTTCATGAATATTTTCAAGATTTATAAAATTGATTTGGTTTTTTAAAACTGGATCAAAAACAAACTACAAAAAATAGAAAACAGAATAAAAGAGAGAGAGAGAGAAGGATTACCTCGCCACCTATCTGTAGCCGGCCCAGCTCCTGTACCGGCCCAGCTGGCAACCCAGCCCACCGCCGCAGCTCCTATCGTCTTCCTCCTTTGCCAGGAGGAGAAGCAGTTGCGTGCGGCGTGCACAGCCACCCGGGGCCACCTCCTGCCTCCCTGTTGGCCTCCCTGGTGCCCTGGAGTCGTCCCCGAGCGCCACGCAGCCCCCTGGCCCCCTCTCACTCTCTCCCGAACGCTCTCCCCTCCTCTGCTCTCTCCCTGCACACGCCCGAGCGGAGCTCGTCGTCACCGACGCCGTTTGCCACAGCCACCGTGCTCCCCTTGCCTCACCGACGCGCCAAGATGCCCCGCCTCGTCCCCCTCTTCCTCCTCACCAAGACGGAAGGCGCCGGAAGCCCTGGATGCCGCCAGCTCCGCCGTTCCCCTCCTCGGCCACTGAGGATCGCCGGCGTCGATATGTCGCCGTCTCCGCCTCCCCGAGCTCTCTAAAACCGTCTCCGACCCCACTGTGAGGTCCACCTTCTTCTCCCATGTTCCCCGTGCCCGTACGCACCTTCTAGCCGCCCTAGTCACCGGAGCCGTGAGCTCATCACCGCCGTCCAGGCCGCCACCGTTGTTGCAACCGCTGAAGCTCGTGTTTGAGCGCGTAAACATGCTCAGTATGCCCCCAGGATCCTAACACACCCATCCGCTGCTCCCGCCGCATGCTGCATCGCTGTAACCATGCCCACCCGAGCTCCGACCGCCGCCTCGCTCGCCACCGTTGCTGTTTCTGACCGCCCCGGCACCGCCCACAGCTAACACCCGATGGGCCCCATCGCGCCGTAGCCGTAGAGCCCAACCCCGCCTCCTCCCGTCGCCGGAGTCGCCGGAACGAGTGACGCCGCTGCGTCTGTGTGTCACCGGCGGTTAACCGCCGACGTGGCCGGCTTAATTAGTGCCTAATCACACTGCTAATTACCCACAACAGTCATTGACAGCTGGGCCCCACTGCCTAACTAACCACAGTTTATTTCCTGTTTAGTTTTAAATTAACAACAGCGGCCCCACGCGTCAGCTTTGACCAAGCTGACGTGGCAGTTGATTGGGCCCACATGTCAGCGGCACTAACCAGCCCCAGTCACTGACCAGTGGACCCCACTAGTCAGGTTTGACTTGCAGCAGCGCCTGTTGACCTGCTGACATCACAGTGACACAGTGCTTACGCAATAAATCATTTACTGGATTTATTCTTATTCAGGAAATTCCAGAAAATGTTCAAAACTTCTAAAAATCATAGAAATTCAACCGTAACTCCAAATGAAATAATTTATATATGAAAAATGATCAGAAAAATCCAATCTATCCATTGGTACTGGTTTCATGCATGATAAAGAAACTTAACCTTGCTGTTCACACCAAAACATGATAATGCATATTATAAATTCATAACTTGAGTTTGAATTTGAACCCTTGGTTCAAATTAGCTCAAACTTTTCTGTTCTTAGTTGCATTAGGTCAAACACATTCATTTTGCCATGTCATGATCATGCATCATATTGTTGCATTACATTGATTGTGTTCCCTCTCTGTTGCCGGTAATTGTTTCCCCTGAGTAGACGTGGTACCGACGATGAGTTCGATGACACCGATGAAGAGATATACTATCTTCAGAAGTGCCATGCAAGCAAAACCCCCTTGTTTATTCCGATACAATCCCACTCTCTCGCTCCTGCTCTATTTTACTGCATTAGGACAACAACGATTCAACGGTTAGTTCCTGCGGTAGCTAAACCCCTTTATCCTCTGCATGACCTGTCATTGCCACAGTAAATAGATGAAACCCACTAGCATGAGTAGGAGTTGTTTGAGCCCTGATGTGCCTACTCATTCATGCTTGTCTGTCATGCCTGCTATTGCTTAGAGTTGCGTCAGGTCTGATTCATCGAGGATGAATTGGAGGTGTGTGAACATGTCCTACTGTGTGTGAGCTAAGTGTGTGAACACGATTTGGTAAAGGTAGCAGTGAGAGGCCATGTAGGAGTACATGGTGGGTTGTCTCATTGAAACCGTCCTCAGGAACTGAGTTCTGTGTTTGTGATCCATGAACAGCTACTACCACACATTGGAATGCTTAAGTGTCCCTCTCGACTTATTAATCAACTCGATCTCTGTCTAGGAGTTGCAACTAGTTTCTGGTGTTTGTAGGTAGTGTTAGTAGTCTACGAAGTGGCACCCGGTATACGTGGGCTTGGGACAGACTAGGCACAGTGGCACGGTGTACGAAGTGGCACCCGGATGGTGGGCTTGGGAACCCTGCTCACATCGTTTGGGGCCGTGAGCGACACCCCGGCCGGATCTCCTTGCGGATGGAACCCGAATAGGCGATAAACCCGGACGAGAGACTTGTGTGGTTAGTCAGGTCGTGGCCGACTCCCTCGCCAGGCTTCCGCTTGAAGGTTGCCGAGATACACGAGGTGTACATGGCAGTAAGTGGCGAGAGCATGTGTGAAGAAGTACACCCCTGCAGGGTTAAAATGATCTATTCGAATAGCCGTGTCCGCGGAAAAGGACTTCTGGGTTGCCTGTACAGTTCATAGATAACTTGAAGTGGATACTCTAAAATACGCAAGATAAGTGTGAGTGCTATGGATGGCGTTCTCGTAGGGAGACGGGTGTAACACCCACGATGCGGCTATATCTCCCACGTGTCGAAGCACGACTTAGAGGCATAACCGCATGGTGGTTTTGTCTCAAGAAGGGTCATCTTCACACAATCCCATGTAATGAACAAGAATGGGATAAAGAGAGTTGGCTTACAATCGCCACTTCACACAATACATAATTCATGGTCATACATCATTCAAAATACACTCATAGACTGGCTATGGTCAAATCCAAATGAAAAGAAGACAACCCCAAATGCTAGATCCCCGATCGTCCCAACTGGGCCCACTACTGATCATCTGGAAACGAAACATAGTAACGACCAAGGTCCTCGTCAAACTCCCACTTGAGCTCGATTGCCCCACTTGCGCTAGCATCAACGGTACCTGCATCTGTTTTTGTAGAATCTGTGAGTCACGAGGACTCAGCAATCTCACACCTGCGAGATCAAGACTATTTAAGCTTGTAGGTAGGTAAGGGGTAATATGGTGGAGCTGCAACAAGCACTAAGCATATAAGGTGGCTAACATACGCAAGTGAGAGCGAGAAGAGAAGCAACGCATCGGTCGAGAAGCTAGAAGCGATCAAGAAGTGATCCTGAAACTACTTACGGTCATTCATAACTCAAACCGTGTTCACTTCCCGGACTCCGCCGAGAAGAGACCATCACGGCTACACACGCGGTTGATGCATTTTAATTAAGTCAAGTGTCAAATTATCTACAACCAGACATTAACAAATTCCCATCTGCCTCATAACCGCGGGCACAGCTTTCGAAAGATAATACCCTGCAGGGGTGTCCCAACTTAGCCCATCATAAGCTCTCACGGTCAATGAAGGATATACCTTCTCCCGGGAAGACCCGATCAGTCTCGGAATCCCGGTTCGCAAGACATTTCGACAATGGTAAAACAAGACCAGCAAGATCGCCCGATGCGCCGACAAATCCCGATAGGAGCTGCACATATCTTGTTTGCAGGGCACACCAGATGAACACTACGTACAACTAAAACCATTCCTCAAGTTTCCCCGAGGTGGCGCTGCAAGTGGCTCTAGTTTGGACCAACACTCAAAGGAGCACTGGCCCGGGGGGTTAAAATAAAGATGACCCTCGGGCTCGCAAAAACCCAAGGGAAAAAGGCTTAGGTGGCAAATGGTAAAACCAAGGTTGGGCCTTGCTGGAGGAGTTTTATTCAAAGCGAACTGTCAAGGGGGTCCCATAAATCACCCAACCGCGTAAGGAACGCAAAATCAAGGAACATAACACCCGTATGACGGAAACTAGGGCGGCAAGAGTGGAACAAGACACCAGGCATAAGGCCGAGCCTTCCACCCTTTACCAAGTATATAAGGTGCATTAATTAAACAGGAGATATTGTGATATTCCAAAGTATCCATGTTCCAACAAGGAACAAACTTCATCTTCACCTGCAACTAGCAACGCTATAAGAGGGGCTGAGCAAAAGCGGTGACATAGCCAAACAACGGTTTGCATAGGACAAGGTGGTTAGAGGCTTGACATGGCAATATGGGAGGCATGATAAACAAAGGCAGGTAGAGCTAACATAACGATAGAGTGAGCAACTAGCAAAGCAAAGATAGAAGTGATATCGAAGGTATGGTCATGTTGCCTGCAAAGTTCTCAGGGTTGTCGAAGGCTTGATCCTCATAAGCGTTCTCAATAGGTTCCTCATTCACGTACTCGTCTCCCGGCTCTACCCAAAGCAAGAACAAAAGCAAATGAACCACAATCAAACATGGAGCAATGCACAAGCAACATGATGCAATACATGACATGATCTGCGAGATGTGATACGCAATGCAGATGCGGGCTCCAGAAAGGAAAATGATGAACAAGGCATCAACTTGGCAAACCAAGTATGCCGCTGGAAAGATGAGATGATTTCGGTTGAAATCGATATAAAGATCACCGGAATCGGATGCACGGTTTGCAAATGGCAAGCAAAACAAGAATGACACAAATCTGCGATTAACAGCACGATGCTACTTAGCATGCAACAAGAAACTATGCTACAGCACCCCAACATAAAAACAAAGCATATGGCAGTGATCTATAGGAGATGCTTGACAAAAGAGGAACACTGAGCTACGGCTAAATCACACCATAATAGGTTCAAACAAGCATGGGAAAAGTGCAAAAGATATCAGGTTTGACAAGGCATAAACAACATCAGATAGCAATGTTTAGAGAAAGTAATCAACATGCTACAGGAACTTATAATAGCAAAACAAGGCATGACATGATTCTACTCAAAGCATAGAACAAAAGTCCCTTAATGACCATGAGCCAAAAAGGATCAAAAAATATGATTTCACCCATGTAAACATGGCAAGTTTCGTTAACAGAAACAGGAAACTGGGCATGACATTGACAGCATTATGAAGGCATCTTTGTGAGCTCGATTCACTCACCACAAGTCATTGCATGACAAGATAAGCATAGCACCAGCAAGAATACAAGTTTATGAAACTAAACATAGCAAGAACAAGTTCATAGCATCCAAGGATCAACTACAACAACCTTGTCAAAATTGAATATCATGTAAACAATCTGCCAGGAAACATTTTATAGCAAAAGTAGAGCAAGAAAATGACATGCTAGACTACTCCATAATTGCAAACAGGGGCATGAATGGATAGATCATAACCATATGTTCAAAAAATCCTTACAGAAGTATCTCAAAATATGCATGGACCTCTCTGTAGCATCAAGTTTACATGGCATAAAAATAACAGCAGAACAGGGACTAAAATCAGCAACATCACGAAGCCTAGTTTACATGCTTGTGCTAGTCACCACAGAGATCACAAAAATACATGGTATACACCCCTGTAAAGATGGCATGGCATAGTTCAAAACACATGTAGGGATCAAGTTCATAAGATGCACACATCAATCATGGCAAAAATGACAAAAGTGCATGTTCTGATAAGAATCTGAAACTGACATCACATAGCCCTCTTCCAACAGCATTTCGGTCATCAAGATGAGCTCAAATGAAAATGATGCAATGAGAAAAAATGATGTACTTATCGAGGCGAACAAATCGGTATGCTACATGCCCAAAACGGAGCCACGAGTGCAAAGTTATGGTGCGATGAACATGCAATAAATAACTGACAGGAAAATGACTAATGATTTCGGGGGTCGGGGAAAAGTCAACCTATCGTTTTGGATCTCAGATCCGGAGGGTTTCGCCGGAGTTTCGTCGGAGAGGCGGCCGGAGAGGAGGGAGAGATGGGGGCGCCGGCCGGATCCGGCACCGGCGGAGGCGGTGGCGGGGCCGGGCGACGC
>NC_041391.1:259603030-259633701 GCF_002162155.2 Triticum dicoccoides
GCGGGGGGCCCGCACGGGCCGAGCGGGCCGGCGGCGGCGCGCGGTGGCTGGGGCCACGTGGCGGCGTCGGGGCGATCCGGACGTGTCTGGCTGTGGCCGGACGTGTCCGGTGGCAACGGGGACGAATCTGCTAGGGTTAGGGGTGGAATGACCCGAAATTTTGGGAGGAGGGGTGTTTTTATAGGTAGAGGGAGCTAGGAGGCTCCAAATGGAGTGTAGTTTTCGCTCACACGATCGTGATCCGACGACGGAGAGCATGGAAGTGACTTAGACGGATTATTGGGCTGTTTTGGAGGGGTGTTGGGCTTCAACCCAAAAGAGGCCTTTGCGGTAACCTGGCTAACCGTTGGAGTATCAAAGGACCTCCAAATGGCACGAAACTTGACAGGTGGTCTACCGGTGGTGTACCAAGGCCACTTGGCAAGGCTCGGTCCATTTCGAGAATGTTTAACACCCGCACACGAAAAGAGACAAGAGGGGTGCGCCGGTGCACGTGGGAGTGTCGGATTGCAAAACGGACAACGGGGAAAATGCTCGGATGCATGAGACGAACACGTATGCAATTGAGATCCACATGATGACATGATATGAGATGCATGACATGAATAAAATGCAAAACAAAAGACAAAACCCAACCATGGAGGGAATACCGTAGCACACAGCCGAAAATGGCAAGAGTTGGAGTTACAAATATTGAAAGTTACATCCGGGGTGTTACAACGGGAGCGGATCCATAGTAGTGTATTGATATGGTGAATATGTGGACTCGTGTGTGCCACCTCAAAAGAGTTACTTGCAGTCGTAGTTTAGGGTAGCCACTGAGTCAAAGCTGGCTTGCTGCAGTTAAACTCCACCATCCCCTTTGTTGATAATGATGCATATGTAGTTAGTACTGATGTAAGTCTTGCTGGGTACATTTGTACTCACGTTTGCCTATTTTACGTTTTTGCAGAGATTTCCGTCTCACTAGTAGTTCCGCGTGGACTTCGACGTTTAGCTTGTTACCTCAGCTACAATCTTGTGCCCTCGGCAGGATCTAGTAGATAGTCAGGCTTCTCAGCCTTTTTCATTCATAGTTGTATGTACTCAGACATGTTAAGCTTCCGCTTGTGCTTTGATTTGTGTGCTCTGAATGTTGGGTCATGAGATCCATGTTTGTAATATCTCGCTCCTCGGAGCCTATTGAATAAAATACTTGAGTTGTAGAGTCATGTTGTGATGCCATGTTGTATTTGGACATATCGAGCATATTGTGTGTATGTTATTGAAATGCTTGGTATGTGTGGGATCTGACTATCTAGTTGTTTATCCTTAGTAGCCTCTCTTACCGGGAAATGTCTCCTAGTGCTTCCACTGAGCCATGGTAGCTTGCTACTGCTCCGGATGGCCGGCATGTGTCCTTCTTCGTTCCTGTCGGTGTACTAAAGTAGGGGTACCTTAGTACCCCGAACTTGGGCACGGGCAGTCGCAGCGTCCCGCGGCAAGGCTTGCCGGGCGTCCGCCAAGATCCTCCGCTGTCCCCATTTACCGCCATTCAAGAACAAAGAGTTAACTAAGAGGACAAGGCCCCGGCAAGAGGAGCTTGCCGGGAAAGACAAGGCCCCGGCAAGAGGAGCTTGCCGGGAAGGACAAAGGCCCCGGCAAGAGGAGCTTGCCGGGAAGGCCAACCAAGGCACTTCAAGAGACTTGCCGCGACGCCCCGCGCGTCCTGGCAAGGCCCGACGAGCGGCAAGCTTGCTGGTGCGACAAGATGAGGGCCGCGGCAAGGCGCTTGCCGCGGCAAGGCTGCCACTCTGCACCCGAGCTCTAGCGCATCCAATGACGTGTCATCCCAGGACTATCCCAGGAGCATGTGGCGATGCGCTGTGCAGCCATGCGGTGCGAGGTGGCAAGCGAAGCTGACAAGGAGGCCATCGTGGCGATCGGTGGCGCCCCTAACGGTCGTTTCCTTGCACTGTTGGGGCGACCGGACGGGCATTAAATGCCCTTGTCCCCTGCCGTCAGAGTTAGGTAGGGGACACTGTTGGTAGCAGTTGTACCAACCCGCGTTTTTACCTTTCTACCCCTCTCTCTACGCTGCCACCTGTCGGTGACCCCCTTAGACTATAAAAGGGAGGCCCATGCGCACGTAGAAGGGGTTCCGCAGTTGCTTCGGTTCATTCGACGCATTCAACACCACAACACTCTCACGCTCTTGAGCAAGAACAAATACAAACACAAAGCAGCAGTAGGAGTTTTATCTCTCCGGAGAGCTCCGAAGCTGGGTAAAAATCCCCCGCGTGCCTTCGCCTCGATCCTCTCTGCGTGCGCCCTCTGCTCCCTTGCCGGACAAGAAGGGGCCCCCTGCCCCATAGGTGCTCGTGCCCTCATTCCCCACGACATCTCTGGCGCGCCAGGTAGGGGTTCGTCGAGGTCGTGCGTATCTGATCCGGCTTCTGCGCGCGCTACATCAGCATCTTCATCAACATGCCACCGAAGAAGAAGACGTCGGAGGTGGCCGCTCCGTCTGCGACCGTCCTACCACCACAAGAGCAAACGGGCGGTGGGGTGGACGCCGGTGGAGGAGCGGGCACCAGCGGGGGGACTCTCATCGTCACCAGGTCCAAAGACAAGGCCCCGCAAGGTTCCGCATCTGCACATCCACCGCACCCCTCTCAGGAGGTGCAGGATCGACAACGCCACGGTGCTCCTAGCACCGTACTCACGTTGGTGCAAGGCCAAGCTGGTGGGTCGCGGGACGTTCAAGGCCAGCATGCGCGCCAGCACGCTGGCACGAGCGCAGTACGGTCGCCTGTGTGGGATATTGCTCCTTCTAACACCGTTAGAAGTTTGAGCATGTCCCGCACCTCGCGTCGCTCGCCACCGCCACCCAAGACTCCATAGGAAGCGCTGGCCCGAGCCCAGCTGCTTCTAGATTACCCTCCGGCGCCAGACAAGATCGACGACTGGAGGGCCGCCATTTATAGCCTCATCGGCTTCGCCAACGGCGACAAGCCCCAGCAACCGAGCGCGTCGAAGCCCCGGCAAGACGCCCAGGCGCAAGCCGACGCCGACAAGACCGCTGGGGGGGCCACCACCGTGCACTCCCCGCCCCGAAGGCCAAGATCGCCGACTCGCCGGGCCAACCTCGACGCCGACTCCACCGCGTCGTCGGACCCGCGAGCTCGTCGCGATCAACGCCAAGTTCTTCAAGAACGACGACACGAAGACTCTCGCACTCGCATCGAGCGTCGAAGAGAAGCGCGGCGTCAATTCGACCAGCGCGCTAGGCCCACTGTCGATATGCATGCGCCAGGGGAACCAGGCGACTTGCCGTACGCGGTAGGTTGCCCTGCGTTCACCCGTGAGCTGCGGCAAGTCCAGTGGCCCAGTACCAAGAACTTCAAGCCAGATGTGCCCGAGAAGTACGATGGTAGGATACATCCGTCAGAGTTCCTCAGCGTCTACACCATTGCGGTGCAGGCCGCCAGGGGGCGCGACGAGAAGTTCCTCGCCAACTACTTCCCGCTGGTGCTCAAGCCCAACGTCAGATCTTGGCTCATGCACTTGCCGGACAACTCCATTTCTTCGTGGGCGGACCTGTGCCATCAGTTTGTCGGCGCCTTCACAGGCGGCCACAAGCCCCATGGCCAGGAAAGCGACCTTCATCTGCTTGCCCAGAAGGAAGGAGAACCCCTGCGCAAGTATATACAGAGATTCAGTCAGGTGCAGCACAACATCCCAGACGTCCACCCTGCCGCGGTTATCAGCACGTTCCATCAGAACGTGCGTAACCGCAGGATGAGGGAGGAGATGGCGATGTGCAAGATCAGAGATGTCAACGAGCTTTATGCTCTGCCCGACAAGTGTGCACGGGCTGAGGAGGGGAGGAGATTCCCCGGAGAGAACGCAGGAGCAGAAGGATCTGACAGTGAGGATACCGCCCCGTTAAGGAAGAACCGGAGGCGGAATAACAAAAAGAGAAAGGCTAAGGATGTGCTAGTTGTTAAGCAGTCCGACAACGGAGGCAGCTCCGATAAGGCCAAAGCTGGTGACTCCGGCGAGGCTGTGGTAGTCGCCGACAAGCAGAATGGCTCTGGCAAGCAGTACTATAAGATTCACCGCACCAAGGGCCATGATCTCCAAGCCTGCAAGAAAGTCGAGCAGATGGCGGAGCTACAGAAAGCTGAATACGAGCGCCGCGACAAGGAGAAGGCCCGGGAAGGTGGCGGAGGGTCCGGTAAGAAGCTTCCCGCCCGGGGAGGGCGCCGCGGCAAGGCCAAGCCGCGGCAAGGAGACAGGCCTCCCCGTGGCCGCGACAAGGACGAAGACGAAGATGAGGATGATGAGATGGAGGAAGATGAGACTGATGACCAAGAGTTTCAGAAGGCAACGGAGGTTTTGTGCATCGACGGCGGTGCTTCTCTGCACACCTCGCACCGCCAACTCAAACAGTGGGCGCGAGAGGTGAGCGCAGCAGAACCGTCCGTTGAATCGCACAAGCCCCTGAAGTGGTCCAGCACGCCCATCATCTTCGACGTTGAGGATCACCCTGATCGCATCACCGCGGTCGGGTGCTTGCCGATGTTGGTTTCGCCAACAATCCGCAACCTCAAGGTCACGAAGATGTTGGTTGACGGCGGGGCCGGCCTGAATCTGATCTCTTCCGTGGTGCTCAAGAAGCTCCAGATCCCCGACAGCGAGCTCGAAGAGACTGGTACCTTTCAAGGAATAAATCCGGGATGGAGCAAGCCGAAGGGGAAGATCACACTGCCAGTGACGTTTGGCAGCGAGCTGAATTTTAGGACAGAGAGAGTCACGTTTGACGTCGCTGATTTCCCATTGCCCTACAATGGGATACTCGGCCGTCCAGCGCTTGCCAAGTTCATGGCAGCCTCTCACTACGCCTACAATGTGCTCAAGATGCCTGGTCCAATAAGTGTCATTTCTGTCCAAGGCGACAAGAAGGATGCACTTATCTGTACCGACAAGATCTACCGGGAAGCAGCAGCCGCAACAGAGCGCAACCCACTTGCCGCTGAAGCCCCCGGAGGGAAGAAGAAGAAGACCAAGTCCGGCGAGAGTAGCTCTGATGCCCACTCCGGCAAGCGCACCTCTTCGGAGTGCTGCGCTACCGTCGCGGACGCACCATCGAGCTCCACCAGCAAGTGCAAGAAGGCAAAGACAGCTTCACCAGAGACCAAGAAAGTGGCCGCCAAGCAGGACGGCACTGGTGGTACCTTCACCATCAGTGCCACGCTTGATCCTAAATAGGAAAGCGCGCTCATTGCTTTCCTGCGGGCGAATGTCGATGTGTTTGCATGGCAACCATCTGACATCCCCGGCGTTCCCAGGGAAGTAATTGAGCACCACCTTGCCGTTTGTCCTCACGCGCGGCCCGTCAAGCAGAGAGTCAGAAAACAAGCAGTGGAAAGACAAGAGTTCATTGCAGAGGAGATCAGGAAATTGGAAGCGGCAGGCCTGGTCCGAGGAGTACTCCATCCAACGTGGTTAGCCAATCTAGTAGTCGTGCGCAAGGCAAACGGGAAGTGGAGGCTTTGTATTGACTTCACTGATGTTAATAAAGCTTGTCCCAAGGATCCATTTCCCTTGCCGTGCATTGACCAGATTGTCGACTCCACAGCAGGATGTGATCTGCTTTCATTCCTTGATGCATACTCAGGATATCACCAGATCTTCATGGCAGAAGAGGATGAAGAGAAAACCGCATTCATTACTCCATGTGGCACGTATTGCTTTGTACGGATGCCTTTTGGACTAAAGAATGCTGGTTCAGCATTTGCAAGAGTAGACAGTCATGCTTTTGAGCCACAGCTGCACAGAAATGTAGAAGCTTACATGGATGATATAGTGGTCAAGAGCAAGGACAAGAAGACTCTGATCCAAGATTTGGACGAGACCTTCACAAATCTGCGCAAGATCAACCTCAAGTTGAATCCCGAGAAGTGTGTGTTTGGAGTCCCTTCCAGCAAGCTTCTCGGGTTCTTTATGTCACAGAGAGGGATTGAAGCCAATCCCGACAAGATCAAGGCCATCGAGCAAATTGAAGCACCGAAGCGAGTCAAGGACGTACGAAGGCTTGCCGGCTGCGTTGCTGCTCTCAGCAGGTTCATTTCCAAGTCTGCTGAACGCGCCCTGCCGTTCTTCAAAATCTTGAAAAAGGCGGGTCCAATGAAGTGGACTCTGGAAGCGGAGGCTGCGCTGCAAGACTTGAAGAAATATTTGTCCTCCACTCCAACACTTGTCGCACCTAAGCCACAAGAGAAGTTGCTGCTATATCTGGCGGCAACCAATCAAGTGGTTAGTGCTGCGTTAGTAGCGGAGAGGGAGGCAGATGATGAGCCAGCGGCCGCGGCAAGCAAGTCCAGCGACAAGCAGGGGGCTTCCCCGACAAGCTCTGGCCCGACAAGCCCTGATCCGATAAGTTCTGGCTCCGGCAAGGATGGATCTGTGCAGTTGCCGGAAGAGAAACAGAAGAAGATGGTGCAGCGCCCAGTTTACTTTGTCAGTTCCCTTTTGCAGGGGGCTAGATCAAGGTACTCTGGTGTGCAGAAGTTGCTTTTCGGCCTTCTCATGGCCTCGAGAAAGCTGCGCCATTACTTTCAAGCACATGAGATCACAGTCGTCACTCGCTTTCTGCTGAAGAGGATACTGCAGAATCCAGAAGCAACAGGCAGGATCGTCGAGTGGGCATTGGAATTGTCAAGCTTTGGCCTCAAGTTCGAGAGTACTTCAACTATTCAGAGCCGAGCATTGGCAGAATTCATAGCAGAATGGATGCCAACACCAGATGAAGAAACTCCGGGGAGGAGCATCCCCGTCAAGGAAGCGAGCAAAGAATGGATCATGTACTTTGATGGCGCCTTCTCGCTGCAAGGCGCCGGTGTGGGCGTACTACTTGTCGCACCCACCGGAGAGCACCTCAAGTACGTGGTCCAAATGCACTTTCCCAAGGAGCAAGCAACAAACAATACTACAGAGTATGAAGGCTTGCTTGCCGGACTCAGAATAGCAGCAGAACTTGGGATCAAGAAGCTCATTGTCAGGGGTGACTCACAGCTTGTCGTCCGCCAAGTTAACAAAGATTATCAGAGTCCGTTGATGGAAGCATACATCGATGAAGTGAGGAAGCTAGAAGGACATTTTGACGGCCTGCAGATGGAACATGTTCCAAGAGCTCAGAATGACATTGCAGATGGCCTGTCAAAGTGTGCCGCACTCAAGTTACCTGTGGAACCAGGGATTTTTGTGCTCAAGCTGACTCAACCATCTGTAACACCATCAACTGGATAGAGCAAAAAGAGAAAGTTGGTCACTGGCGACTACTGTCCGGCAGAGCTCCCCGGAGCCGCCGCCAAGAAGGTCCCCAGGATCAACACAGAAAGTGCTGAGGAGCAGTCTGCTCCGACAAGCCCCAGGGTTTGTTTCGTTGAAGCAGACGCTCCCGACAAGTCGTGTCCCGACACGCTTGTCGGGGAGCATCACGCTCCGGCAGGATCCCAGATCCTTGCCGTAGAAGCGGATGTTCCCACAGCAGCATTCGCGCCTTTAGTCCTTATCGTCGAGCCTCAGGCTCCGGCATGGGCACAGCAGATCGTCCATTTCCTTCAAACAGGAGAACTTCCCGAGGAGCAAGAAGCAGCGGAGAAAGTAGCCCGGCAATCAAGTATGTACCAGTTTGTCGATGACATACTGTACAGAAGAAGATTCAATGGAGTGAAATTGAAGTGCATCTCCCGGGAAGATGGACAGAAGCTGTTGGCGGAGATACACGGAGGCATATGTGGTCACCACATTTGCGCAAGAGCCCTTGCCGGCAAAGCTTTCTGGCAAGGTTTCTTTTGGCCGACAGCCCTCCAGGATGCAACTGCACAAGTAACCAAGTGTGAAGCGTGCCAGTTCCACTCCAAACAGATTCATCAACCAGTTCAAGCTCTCCAAACAATCCCTTTATCCTGGCCATTTTTGGTCTGGGGGCTCGACATTCTCGGCCCCTCTCCCCTCGTATACGGATCGCCTCGAGTGCTCACTTATGGTGAGCTAGAGCAAGAGCAGCTGCGACAAGATGACGCGCTGCTCCTCGAGGTAGATCATCTTCAGGCTGCGGTACAAGCTGCTCGCTACCAGCAAGCTTTGCGCTGCTACCATAGCCGCAAAGTTAACGCCAGAAGCTTCGAGAGGGAGAGGATGAAGGTGTGGACCGAGCGTCGTTCAAAGAAGTACAGCCTTGCCGGAACACAGGCGACAGAAAAGCTAAGTTGCCAAAGTTTGAGCATGATCAAGTTTTAAGTTTTTAAGTTATACTCCTTGAAACGTCCGTGCCTTGTATGGAAAACCTGTGCGCAAAGGAATCGACTCGCGGCTAAGTTGCGCCCTTGATTTGTTTTCGAGTCCGCTCAACAATACAAGTGAGCTGCAACTAGCCCCGACAAGGTTTCTTGCCGGAGGCAGCACCGCCAGCGGGCTGCTGATGTTCCGCACTCAGCAAGTGTGCTTGCGTCGGCAAGTTCCCTCAAAGCATAGGGTAAAAGCATGCAAGGGATGTGACGGAGTAAAGGATATAACATAACGAGCTTTGCTCAGAATAAAGTTATATATTACAGTAAAAAAACTTGCCGCGCTCTAAGAGATTGTTCCTATGACACGTCTAGCAGCGGCAAGGACAAGGAAAGAGAAGAAAGGTGCGCCGGCACCTGGGTCCCGACAAGCCAGAGTTGCTAGGGGCTGCGAATACCAAGATTCATCCCCGGCAAGCCAGGGTTGCCGGGGGCTGCGATATCAGATAAGCTTTTCTTCCCTCATCATGCATCCTCTTATGGACTGGGAAACGCGAAGCCGCGTCCTTGAACGGCCGTGCCTTGTATGAAAAACCTGTGCGCGGAGGAATCGACTCGTGGCTAAGTTGCGCCCTTGATTTGTTTTTGAGTCCGCTCAACAATACAAGTGAGCTGCAACTAGCCCCAACAAGGTTTCTCGCCGGAGGCAGCACCGCCAGCGGGCTGCTGATGTTCCGCACTCAGCAAGTGTGCTAGCGCCGGCGAGTTCCCTCAAAGCGTAGGGTAAAAACATACAAGACATAGAGTCAAGTAAAGGATATGGCAAAGCAAGCTTCCCCTTTTTTCATTAAAAAAACATCCCATTCGGGTACAGTCCATAGAGGATGAAAAACATGAAAGAGAGGATTACAAGTTTTAGATGCAGCTAAGGCCCGAAGGCTTACAAGTTCAAAAGATAAGATGCCCGTAATCCCTTTCCTGTCCCTCTCTTCAGGAGGTAGGTCAAGGAGGCGAGAAGAGCAAAAGGGACGCCTAGGCGAACTACGGGTGCCAGAAGACACCAAGAGAACACCCCCGAGGCCGTCCGAAGGCTGGATGGTGATGGCGGCGCCGGAAGCAGAGCTCGAAGACGGGGCGGCAGGACGTCAGCACGCTGTCGAGGGCACTATGCCCTCGTACTCCGACTTGACGGCCTTGCCGCCAACCCTCTTCCTCTTCCGCAGCCTCCCTACGCCAGCCGCCCAAGGAGATGACCCCGGGGAGTTCAGGAGGCCGGCGACCCGGATGATGGGGTCGCCGGTGACGCATGAGGCGACGCCCGACGCCTAGTCGGGCCCGCCACCCTCGTCGTCGCTGTTGCTCTCCTCCTCGTCACTCTCGCTCGAGGGGGAGTCTTCGCTATCGGAGGAGCTGTCCACGCAACATCTCGCTCGGATGCCGGAGTCCCCGAAGACCTTGACGGAAAGGAGGTCGCCCTCCATTAACTTAAAGTGAAGGGTAAACTCCGCCGCCAAGCTATGGATGCGGGCGAACGTCTTCCACCCTCGATCGAGATACATCACATTAGGGGCTGGGGATACAACGTGAACTCGCGTACCGCTGATCCCACAGCCCCTCATGTGCAACCTCAATGTCTCGGGCGGCTCCGGCTCCATCGCGCTCGCAAATGGAGCTGGAAGCCGGAGGCGACGACGAGGCGCCCGGCGCAGCCTGATGAAGAACTCGCAAGGGTCGTACCCTGTATGGACCGCCGCGAGGGGAGGAACCGCCCCGTCCGCCTCTTCCTCGAGCGCCTCGACCTCGTCCTTGACCTCGTCCACGACCTCGCCCCCTCCCTCTTCCCCTTGTGGCTGGCTCTGCCACCACGGGTGCGGGATGGGGAGGGATGCGCTGCCTGGCGGCGACCCTCGCCGCCATAGATGAAGGACCAGGGTTCCCTCCCTCCATGGAGAAAGAGAGGAAGGGGAGCAGAAGCTGAAGACAGGAGAAGATGAGAGAGTGCGGGCTTCTGCGCTCCCCTCCCGCTCTTCTTAAAGGAACGAGGTGGGGGCTCGGCCGCCCCGCTCGGCGAATCAGAGCACGGGAAGAGCAGGGAGTCGGGGCCGACCCGCTGCCTCCGCCCGTGACGTCTCAGTTTCCCACGTCCACCGCCCACGACCCCGAGCGCATGGGAGCCGCGTGGCGGGGATGCAGAACTGAGGCGACAGATGAGGTGACCTTGCCCCGCCCCGTGGTCACGGGGGGGAGTGGATGCCTCGAAAATCGCGCATGCCACCCACGTCTCCCACGACGCCGCGATTGACGCGTGCCATTACAAGGGAGTGCGGTGGACACGGAGTCAGATTTAATGTGGACCCAGGCCGCGTGTGCCCGTGCCCTGTTTTGGGCCTGGCCCAAGAGCGCTCGGCACCGTGTATGGCCCAGGCCCGGGGGCTCCTGTCGGTGTACTAAAGTAGGGGTACCTTAGTACCCCGAACTTGGGCACGGGCAGTCGCAGCGTCCCGCGGCAAGGCTTGCCGGGCGTCCGCCAAGATCCTCCGCTGTCCCCATTTACTGCCATTCAAGAACAAAGAGTTAACTAATAGGACAAGGCCCGGCAAGAGGAGCTTGCTGGGAAAGACAAGGCCCCGGCAAGAGGAGCTTGCCGGGAAGGACAAAGGCCCCGGCAAGAGGAGCTTGCCGGGAAGGCCAACCAAGGCACTTCAAGAGACTTGCCGCGACGCCCCGCGCGTCCCGGCAAGGCCCGGCGAGCGGCAAGCTTGCTGGTGCGACAAGATGAGGGCCGCGGCAAGGCGCTTGCCGCGGCAAGGCTGCCACTCTGCACCCGAGCTCCAGCGCATCCAACGACGTGTCATCCCAGGACTATCCCAGGAGCACGTGGCGAGGCACTGTGCAGCCATGCGGTGCGAGGTGGCAAGTGAAGCTGACAAGGAGGCCATCGTGGCGATCGGTGGCGCCCCTAACGGTTGTTTCCTTGCACTGTTGGGGCAACCGGACGGGCATTAAATGCCCTTGTCCCCTGCCGTCAGAGTTAGGTAGGGGACACTGTTGGTAGCAGTTGTACCAACCCGCGTTTTTACCTTTCTACCCCTCTCTCTACGCTGCCACCTGTCGGTGACCCCCTTAGACTATAAAAGGGAGGCCCATGCGCACGTAGAAGGGGTTCCGCAGTTGGTTCGGTTCATTCGACGCATTCAACACCACAACATGCTCACGCTCTTGAGCAAGAACAAATACAAACACAAAGCAGCAGTAGGAGTTTTATCTCTCCGGAGAGCTCCGAAGCTGGGTAAAAATCCCCCGCGTGCCTTCGCCTCGATCCGCTCTGCGTGCGCTCTCCGCTCCCCTGCCGGACAAGAAGGGGCCCCCTGCCCCATAGGTGCTCGTGCCCTCATTCCCCACGACAGTTCCTGTGTCTGTCCCTTCGGGGAAATGTCACGCGTTGAATACCGGAGTCCTGTTAGCCCGCTACAGCCCGGTTCACCGGAGTCCTGCTAGCCCAGTGCTACAGCCTGGATCCACTCGCTGATGACCGACACATTCGATGTTGGGTCATGGATGCCTGTCCCTGTAAGTTTGTTCCACTTTGGGTTTATGACTAGCCATGTCAGCCCGGGCTCCTTATCATATGGATGCTAGCGACACTATCATATATGTGTGCCAAAAGGCGCAAATGGTCCTGGGCAAAGGTAAGGCGACACACGTGGGAATACCGTGCGTGAGGCCGCAAAGTGATATGAGGTGTTACATGCTAGATCGATGTGGCATTGAGTCGGGGTCCTGACATAAACGGAGGGACTAGTAAAATTTTCTCCTCGTCTTGCGAGCCACCGCGCGCGTGGGCGAGGGAGCAGGCGTAAGGCGTACAGTAGTACTCCTACTACTACTTCTCGTAAGCAAGCTTCACCTCATCCTGCGAGCCACCGCGCCCGTGGGCGGGGGTGACGGTGTACTAAGCAAGCTTCTACTCGTTCTGCGAGTTGACGGGACACATCAAAAGTACTCCAGTGTATAGAGCCTTGCCTCTAAGGTAGGCCCCACATGGTTTGCCACCTTTTTAACATAACATGTCAAGTCGGAATTTGTTTGTTCACCCGTGGTAGATGATCCTCCCTCCACCAAGTGGACAACTAGTACACGTGTAAAATTACCACGTGGGCTGCCTTTTCGTACAGAAATGAGCTCCACCGTGTACCCGCGCGGGTGTGGTTGGGAAAGAGACGGGAGTACGTGCGCCGTGCGTGCACCTCTTCTCTTCGTGCACGTCCCCCACCTACCACTACAAAAAAGACACATCCGTGACATTTTGGGCCGAACGAAAAATTTTCTGTCATACTTATGACACTTCTATGACGATAATTGTGACAAAACCCAGTATCATCATAGATGTGGTGGGCTCCTACTTCTATGACAAAAAATCGTGATAGAAAATGGGCTTTTCATCCTGGGCGGGCCGGAGACGCAGCTGCATGACATTCTTTGGGCCGTACATGACGGCAAAAACCAAGGTAGAAGCGAGGGCGAGCAAAATTTCGGCGAGTTCCCAGTTACGGTGGGTGGTCGGGGCCGAGCGATGCGGGTTTCTCTCATACACATACGCGCGTGTGTGCGAGGCGTTGGCTCTAACTAAACCCGAGAGAGGCGTTCGGCTCTAACTGAACCCGAGCGATTGCACTGTAGGCTACGTGTTACTGAACCCGAGCGATCGATCGATGGCTGTTAGCTGAACCCAATCGAATGATTCCTTCACTATTACTGCTAATTGAAGCCGATCGATGCTGCCTCTTGATGAATAGTGAGCATTGCGGGCGGGTTTGGATGAATAGTGAGCGGTGGGGGTGGATGAACAGGACCCCGTGGATTTGCCTCTAGAAGAACAGGACCCCGATCGATCGAGCCGGTTGGGGCTGGATGAACAGGACCCCGTGGAGGGATGGAAGAACATGATGACCCCGTGGAGGGCTGGATGAACAGTAGACGGTGGAGGGGTGGATGAACAGTAGCCCATCGAGGGGTGGTTGAACAGGAGCCCGTGGAGAGGGGTGGTTGAACAGTAGCTGGTGGAGTAGCGCGCGGTGCAGGCTGGATGAACAGGAGCCCGTGGATGAACAGTCGCAGGTGGAGGCTGGAGGAGGTCTACGGTGGATGAGCGGTAGCCCGTGGAGGCTGGAGGAGGTCGACGGCGGAGATGAACAGTATCCCTTGGAGTCCCATTTTGCGGTACACCACACCCATCCTGATGAATAGGACCCCCATTTTGACTGTAGCGCTATAACACAAGTCCGTTTCGTCCGTTTGGCGGTACGCCACACCCCTCCCGATCAACAGGACCCCGTTTCGACCGTAGGAGGTCCAACATAGGTCCGTTTCCAACGTTTTTCGGTACACCAGACCCCTCCCGATGAACAGGATCCCGTTTCGAACGTGGCCGGTCGAACACAAGGCTGTTTCCTCCGTTCTGCGGTACGCCAGGCATCGTTTCCATCGCCTGCTCCATCCAAGCCCTCCCGATGAACACGGCGACGCATTCCGTTCCGACCCAGCTGGTTGGCTCCCCATGAACATGATGACAACGTTGTTTCTCCGTTCCGACCCAGCCATGTACACGAGCCCTGGTCGTACGTATATATGCGCGAGTAGGTGTTCGAGACCCCGCCCGTATGTACATACGTGGCCGTTGTCGGATATCGGGTTCCGGGAAAACCCTTAAGGTCCGAACTCTGGGGTGCGCGCGAAGATCTTCCCCCTACCGATCCACGTCCCAATGCCTCTTTGCGAATCTAAGCTACCCGATGAACAACACAAGGGACACAGGTTTATACTAGTTCGGGCCACCTTTGTGGTGTAATACCCTAATCCAGTTTGTGGTGTGGTGGATTGCCTCTGGGCTAATGATGAATAGTACAGAGGAAGAACATCCTCGCGAGGGGTGTTCTTGTGGTGGTGTGCTTGGAGAGGAATTGCTCCGTCTCTGTTGGCTCTAGGTGAGACCCAGATGCCTTCTACTGTGATGGCTATTTCTATATATAGAGGCCCTGGTCCTCTTCCCAAATATTGAGCAGGAAGGGATCCAACTACAACCATTTTGAAGGGGAACATCTAGTACACGTTATCCTGACTAAAGTTGGTCTTCGGCTGTCAAAGGAACTGGCGATGATGCCGTCTTGGGCTCCATGGTGACCTCCGTCCTGCCGCCCTGCTGGTCTTGGTCTCGTTGCACGAAATGGTAACCTTTGCTTGATGCCTTGGTACTCCGCGCCTGCGCTTGCCCCCTTTGCACCAAAGAGGAAACAAGGACACTGCGCAGGCCGGCGCCCGCCTGGCGCCTGCCTAGTCTCGATTGTCATGGCTTGCGTCATGGGCACCTCGCGAGGTACCCCTGCATTGATCTCTCTGGCTCCTCGCGAGCCTGCCTGGTGAGGCCGTTCCTGAGGAAGCCTTGCATTGTCCGCACCGCGAGGCTTGGCCCCTCGCGAGGGTCTTGAGCTTGAGTTGATGAAGATGGGCCGTACTGGGCCACCCCTTGAGCCACGCCACAGGCCGCAAGCAGGCAAGTCTGGGAACCCCCGTTCCCAGAACGTCGGCAGTAGCCCCCGAGCGCAAGGCTCGCTTGGACTTGGCTTAGCAGCGAAGCGAAAGGGCAAGTGCGTAGCGCCGCGGGCCCCAACAGCCTGCGGCCTTGGTCACCGCATGGCGGTTGATTGTATGTGGGCGTCTCCTCTTCCACACGCTGCCTCGGCAACTCCCCGTCTGACAAAAGGCTGGCCTGGGTTAGGCTTACCTTCATTGCTCTCATTCGCCTTGCTCCAGATCCCCTTTCTTGCTCTTGCCCTCCTGCTTCTCAAATCTCCAGATCTGCCTCATTCCTTCTCCTCTAGTGAGCAATGGTGGCCCGCAAGACCGCGGCCGAGGCTCCATCGGCCCGGTACTCGCCGGCTCTAGATCCCCCCAACATGACGGAAAAGAATCTCGCCCTCACGCGCCTAATGACGGTGGCACAAGGCAGCGAGATGGGGGAGACTGCGCTCCGACCCAGCTTCACCCAGCCGGAGGACAAGGGGAGCACCTTCTATCCCTTCTTCATGAGCACCGTCATCGCTGGCCTGGTGCCTCCTTTCTCTGAGTTCTTCTATGATGTCCTCCGCCATTATAAGCTGCAGGCTCTGCATCTCCATCCCAACTCTGTTCTTCTCCTGTCGATTTTCGCCTACTACTATGAGGCACATGTCGGGGTGATGCCTTCCATGGCCTTGCTACGCCACTTCTTCTTCCTTCGAGTCACTGGCACCAATACCTCTGCGTGCGCCGGCTTTGTTGCGTACTCAAAAGCCAACACAATCTCGAAGGCCGAGAAGAGGGCCGATGGCTTCCGGAGCAAGTGGGTCATGCTGGATGCCAGATGCATCAACTCTCGGCTGGTGCTGCACATGGAGCAGCCCGAGGCTGTTGAGGCTTGGTGCCGTGCGAAGCTCGATGACCGGCGGGCCAAGCTGGTGCTGGAGAAGATGAATGCCGACATGAGGCCGAGCAACATGAAGGCGGTGGAGCTGACCGGGGCCACGCTCCTGAGGGAGTTCCTGGCACATCAGGTGGCTCCTCTTCAGGCGCTTTCGTGCCCGTTGTGGAGGCTCAGGGATGCGGACGCCGATCTCCGCATGAACTCGGAGGCCCTGGCTGACGAAGATCTGGCCGCAACTCTCCGCTTCCTGGTCAGAGAGGACGTGGCAAGCCTGGAGGGCGCTGCTGTCCCCTTGTTCCTTCGCGACAACTGGGAGCGGGTAGTGGATGCCATGCCCACCTTTGACGGGAGCGGTCTGGTGCCGGTGGTGCCCCTTGAGGGCCAGGTGGCGGCGACGGTGGAGTTGTCCTCCGACGATTCCGGCAGGGGAGAGGAGGAAGACGAGGAAGAGGAGGAGCACGACTCGGAGGCGACCACTGAGGAGACGAGGGAGACTTCCCCCTGGCGAGGTCGAACGTCGTCCGCTCCATGCCGGACGACGATGAGGCCGACACCAGGCGAGGGGGAGAGGACCCGCCCGTGATCCTGAAGAAGGACAGGTCGGGGCTGATCTCCCGAGGGTCTACTCCGGCCCCGGTGCTGCCCGAAGCCAGCTCCAGCCCTTCTGGTGCACCCTCTTCTGCTGCCGGGCCGTTGGAGCTCGCCGCGACTAACCAGTAAGTACTCCGACTCTGCTTTGCTCTTACTTTTGCTGCCAGGGTTTGACATCCTCCATTGTTTGGGTAGGCCACCGCCTGCGGCAAAGAGGCTGAAGGGGGACATGGTGGCCCCGCTTGGGGCAAGCTTGTATATTGTGGCCGCGCCTTTGCCCGCGGGGAGGGGAGGCAGTGGAGATCGCACCTCCCCTTCCCAGTAGTCCTCGCAGGGCCAGGAGGGACGCTCTGGTGGGGGGCTAGCCCCGTGGCCCCGCTGACTTCGAAGGCATTGATGCTTGACGTTGTTGCCGAGGTTGCCAAGGCTCAGGAGGTCCCAGCCTCCCAGGCCGTGATTACGCTGATGTCTTTCCTCCTGCTCCTCTGGTCCCTGACTTCTCTGCTTCTTCTGCCGCCCTGGACCATGCTGCTGATGAGCTGAGTCGGCTGTGAGAAGATCTCCAGGGCGCCAACCCCCGCCTGGTGGCCGGGCGCCTGGAGCTGGTCTCTGGCTGGGTTCACTCTGACGCCTCCGTCTGAGCAGTGCTGATCCAGGCTATGACAGCTTTCGAGGAGGAGAAGCAAGTCGCCTCCCAGGCCATAGCCGCTCGTGACGCAACGCTAAAGGATGCTCCAACTGTTCGGGGCCGCTGCAAGGCGCTAGAGGACGAGCTGCAAGGCTTGCGTGATGACCTCGCCAAGGAGGTTCGTGACCGTCAGGTGAAGGAGGAAGAGATGAAGGCTCGGGAGGCCGCCATCAGGGACCGCAATTCCGAGCTCTTTGCAGATCGCTGCCGGCTGGAGACACTAGAGAAAAAGCTGAAGGCAGAGAGGATTGAGCTGGATGCCAAGGCGAAGGTCTTGGCTAAGGATCGCACGGCTTTCAAGGATTACGAGGTGAGATCTCGCATGGCGTTGAAGTCGCTTTATGACGATGTCTTGGAGAAGCCGCTGGCTGGAGCCACGGACGGCCCCGCCAAGCTGCTTCCCTTCCTAGTCGAGGCACTTGAGGAGGTCGTGACTGGCATTGTCCCCATGGCCGAGGTTGAAGCTCGCGTCCTTTCCTCTGCAGCGCTGACGCAGATCCTTAGCCACGTCTACCTTTGCAACCCCGACGCCAACCTTGACGACCTGCTGGAGCTGTGGACGCCGAGCGCTCCGCCGTGGCTGTTGAGGTTGTGAAGGGCCGGGTGGAGGCCTTCTTGGCGAAGTTCCGCTCCTTCGCCACTGCGCCCATGGCAGGTGCTGCTGGTTCCGTGGCCTCGGGAGGTGGAGCTGACAAGCGCAACTCCGCCACGGAGGCGGGACTCCCGACGAATGACGGTGCTGCTCAAGGGTGATCTCCTCGCAGCTTCTTTCTTGTTTCAACTCCAACAACATGCACCATGCCTCGTGGAGGCGTTTAAACTTGTGTTTGGTATCGTGAGGACAATTTATGGTCTATAATATTTTCTTCTGAATTTGCGAGATTTTGCGCTGTCCTTCCTATTTGCTTTGTGTTCAACGTCGGCAGGGGCCGGCCCCGCGCATACCTCAGCCGCCGTTAGCCCTGACCGGATCTCCAGGACGGGACCAAGGAGTGAGGGGCTACGTGGCAAGTTAGGTTCCTGAGTCGCGATGCTCAGGAGTCCCCCTTGACGCGCAAACAAGAAAGAGGGAGGGGGTGTAGGAGTAGATCTGTCGTTCTACGTCTGTAGGGCCCGGCCACGCGCATAGCTCAACTGCCGTTAGCCTTTTGGAACTAAGGAGTGGGGGCTACGTGACTAGCTAGGCTCCTGAGTCGCTATGCTCAGGAGTCCCCCTTGACATTCAAACGGTCTTCATACCTTGGCTCCGCTCGGGGAGGGGCGCACAACGACCAGGTCCGAGGGACCTGGCTGGGTGGCATGCGCTCAGGCGTGACCCGGGCACAACCCCCGTGTCCAGCCCCCTCGCGTGGCTCTCCAGAGGGGAGGCATCACGATGAGGCCAGACAGTGAGCTCTGGGCCCCCTGAGGTTGATACAACCGTGGGCTGCCCTCAGTTGTTTATCACCAGCGCAGAGCATACCGCTTCCGTATGTGTACGAGCATAGCCTCTCCTCGGCAGTGTCGTTAGCCAGGGCGGAGCATATTGCTTCCACAGGTACGTGGGAGGGGGGGCCTCCGGGAGGAGCCCCCGGGGCGTGTACAACCCCGCCCTGGCACGTGGCCGGCACGGTAGGGCTAGACGTGGTGTATCTGGGCACTCGTGAGCCAACGCGGGACACACGGGGCCCTACCTCAAGGCGGGTTGCGCCTGATCTTGAGCCTTGGGCGGCCGAGGGTTCCTGTAGGGTGGTTAGATGCAAATGCTCTATGTCCTCAGGTCCCGGTCCTCGAGCGAGCTCAACTGCCACTGGTATGCCAGGTCACGATACCGTGGACAAGGCCAAGGGGTGAGGGCTGGAGTGCCAGTAAGAGCCCCTGAGTCATGATGCTTAGGTGCCCCCCTTTTAACGTGCAAGCGGTTTGCATGAGGGAGAAAAAGGGGCCGCGATAGGCGAGTGATGATAATCATAGGCAGGTTAAGCATGAAAAGCAAACCGACTTAGGTAACTGCAGGAAGGATACATGGCACTGGGTCAGGCCCGAGTGGCTTGGGGATGATGCAGCCAGAGGGGCGCCCCTAGCAAGGTAAGCTAAAGACATAAGCAAAACGGATACATGCCGCGGGGACGGACCCACGCGACCTGGGAATAATGCAGCCCTAAGGGCGCTCCCAGCTGAAATGAAACTCGAAAGATGTCACCTGATATCATTGCAAAGTGGGTGTTGGAGTAGCTGACGATGCATGGTGAAGAAGCCGATCCTCATGAGCCATCGGAGCCCTGTGCCTCGGGAGGCTCTGGGGGTCTGGGCGGCTCCTCTAGGACCATCTCCATCTCTGTCAGGAACGCATGGTGCCTGGCCTCTTGAGCCTCCAGAATGCTCTGCATCAGGCTCTCTGCTGGTCTGCTGGTCTTGGTCTCATTGCACAGAAATGGTAACCTTTGCTTGATGCCTCGGTACTCCGCGCCTGCGCTTGCCCCCTTTGCACCAAAGAGGAAACAAGCACACTGCGCAGGCTGGCGCCCGCCTGGTCTCGATCGTCATGGCTTGCGTCATGGGCACCTCGCGAGGTACCCCTGCCTTGATCTCTCTGCCTCATAGCGAGCCTGCCTGGTGAGGCCGTTCCTGAGGAAGCCTTGCGTTGTCCACCCCGCGAGGCTTAGCCCCTCGCGAGGGTCTTGAGCTTGAGTTGATGAAGATGGGCCATACTAGGCCACCCCTTGAGCCATGCCGCAGGCCGCAGGCAGGCAAGTCTGGGGACCCCCGTTCCCTGAACGCCGACAGCCATATTTTCTTTCTTGCACGCTGGCCGCTGTATGTACAAGAACATACTACGTGCGCGCCTCTACTACGACATGTGTGCGCCTCTACATCCACCGGTATGTACATACAGGTTTGGGACCAGAATGACAATGCTACGTACGCTTCGACCAGGTGGGTCCCGACTGTCAGGCACTTCCTTGCGTGTGAAGATGTAGCTGGTGGGTCCCAGCATTCAGGGGGGCGAATCATTTTTTTCGCCCGGACACACTTCCTTGCGTGCGAAGATTTAGCTGGTGGGTCCCAGCAGTAAGGGGGAAACCGTTTTTTTGCGAAATACAGTGGCCTGTCCGGTGGGTCCCTGCTGTCACATGGAGGTATCATTATTTTCCGCGTAATAAGGAGGCACTTCCTTCCTGTGGCCGTGGACCCAGCTGTCAGCGTCTTCACGTACAGTCCACGTCCGATGGAAGTCGTTCCTTGACCACGTTGACCACGCCGCACCGAGAGCACCATAGTGGTGGACGACGGCGAGGCCTAGGAAGGCGACGACGCGGAGCTAGGGAAGACGCGGCAGTGGATGCCCACGCGGAGAGGAGTATGAGGGTTCGCTGGTTCAGCTGCGGTGTGAGGCTGCCATCGCCGCAGAATAACAAGGGTTGTGGGTGAGTAGAGGGATGTCCTGGCCAATGGTGGGAGTAGTATGGGGGCGGTGAGGCCTCTGCGGTAGCACAGCCGACCACGAGAAGCAGGAGCAGGCAGCATGACCGGCGCTGCTTTGGGCGGCTGGAGCAAGAAGACCAGAGGTTGAAGAAGCACTATGGCCGTTGGATGGACATCATACGATCACTGGAGTATTGACTAAGTTGACAAAGCCCTCCGTCACCGTCAACTTAGTAGGCCCACAAGTTAGCCCAACAATATGGTGGGTCCCAGCTAGCAGGGGGTACTCATTTTTTTGGGCGTAATAATGAGGCACTTCCTTGCGTGCGAAGATATAGCTGGTGGGTCCGACCTGTCAGCGGGGGGAATGTTTTTTTTGCGAAATACAGAGGCCCTTCTTTGGGTCCTAGCTATCAGGTGGAGGCATTTTCTTGCGTGTGGCCGTGGACCCAGCTGTCAGCCTCTCCACGTACAATCCACTTCCGATGGATGTTGTTCATTGACCACGTTGACCAGGCCGCGCTGAGAGCACCTGGGCGGTGGACGACGGCGAGGCCTAGGAAGGGAACGACACAGAGCCAGGGAATACTCGGTAGTTGTTTCCCACGCGGAGGAGTATGAGGGTTTACTGTTTCGTCTGCCGTGCCCGGAGAATAACAACAGGTGTGGGTGAGTATAGGGATGGCTAGGCCAGCGATGGGAGTACGGTGAGGCCGTGAGGCTTGCGCGGCAGCATAGCCGGCCACGGGAGGAGGGAGCAGGAAGTCCCGCCGGTGCTTGTTTGAGCGGCTGGAGCATGAAGAACAGAGATAGAAGAAGCACGACAGCCGTTGGATGGACATCCAACAATCACTGCTCTCGTGTGTTGACTAAGTTGACAGAGCATTGCGTGTGTGTCAACCTTTTTTTTATGAAAGCATACAAGTCAAACTGTAGTAGGTGCACAACTCAGCCTCAAATCTGTGGAAAACTGCATACAACCCATCTGCCATTATTTCTAATAATGTACAACCCATTTGCTAATTCTTAAGAATTTTTTTGGAGCCCATCTTCTTTTTGTTAGCATTACACCCCATATAGTGGCCACGGTTAAAAAGTATATGAAATTTTGCACATTTCGGTGCAGTCAACTGTTTTTAATCCCGAAATATCGATTCACATTCAAACTATTTTGAAAAATAATTTATATAAATATAAAATCCAAATAATTTCCCACGCATAAAAATCAATGGAATTTAAAATCTTGTAATGAAAAAAATTGAAACTAATTCCCGGTTTGATGTGTTTTAAAAATGTACAGCCCACTTCTAGGCAAACCGAATGAAACTCTCCTCATCTTGAAAGATTTGTGGCCCAGTAGGGCCGATAAAGCAAGTAGGCCTTGTTTGGGTATTTCTTTTAAAAAAATAGAACTGGGCTAGCCATTTCCAGCAAGAAAAAAACACAACTGAGCTCATGATGTGGTAAACATAAATAAAACCCTGGCTAGACGGGCCATAGCCCCTGCACAGCCACGTTGTTACCCTGATCCATCGCTAAAACTAGTATAAATAACAACTGCTTGTTCCTCAAAAAAAAACTTCGCGACCTGCTGGGTCCTTGGTGTCAGCAGCTCGTAGTGTAATTCTCTCGTTTATTGACTACGTTGACAATGGCATGAGCCCCAGATGTACAACCATTAGGAGGAAACGTATTTTTGGGCTTGTAATATAGAGGCACTTGCTTGCGTACTGCCATGACGCTGGTGGGTCCCTGCTGTCATCCTCTCCGCGTATAGTCATCTCCTTGTTCCTCTCGGTTGTTGATGACGTTGACAACGCAAGAGGGCGGCGCACTGCGCACGGCGAGCGAACCAAGGCCGCAAGGCGGAGGACAACGGAATGAACAAGAGCCATCACAGATGCGCCGGTCCAGTCACAGGCGGAGGGGAGTACGAGGGTTGACTGGTTCGGGTGCGGGTGCGCGTCGGGGCTGACGTCGCCGAAGAATAATAGGACGTGTGGGGGAATAGAGGGAGGGACTGGCCAACGTTGGACGGTACGTACGGTAGGGCGGCGGAGGCGCAGCTAGCCATGGGAGGCGGGAGTAGGCGGACCCGATGGGGTGGTTTGGTGTGACAGCCTGACTCTTGGCCCTTCTTTTTCTTTTGTTTTTCCGAGGTTTTTGCCTGAGTTTTCTTTTTCCGTGGCTTTGTGGTCTGGAAACTAAAGAAGATGCCCTCTTCTTTGCTTCCAGAGTGGCTTGTCATTCCCAAATCCAACCCTAGACCTTTCCATTTCCATCCTAGCTCAAATCCCAATATTCTTTTATTGGGAATATTCCTTTTCTATTAAAGGAATAACCCCAATTGCCCTAGGTTGTGAAGCAACCTATATTTCCCTCACTCCAAAAATTCCCAAATAATTCTCATAAATTATTTGGGTCATATCTTGATCAAATATGGCAAAAAATTTCATTGCTATGTTCAAAAATAATCCTCCAACAATTCATTTCCTATTCTGCCCTGAATGGCACTTTGTGAAGGAAGCGTCATTTATATTCCTCCTATTGACTCCCAACCTTTTTGGGCATGTTTATATGTTCAAATAATTGCCTCATGCACAAGTTCAAATTTATTTTCCTAGCCAATCTTCCTCACTGAATTTTCAAAGTTTCTGTCACACAGAGGACTTTGTGAAGGAAGTACTAGCTAGGAGTATCCAAATGAGATGAACTTTTGCACACTCCTTAATGTGCTCATATTAAACCCCTTCACCCATTTGCAGCCCCATCCTATCATCTATGTGAGCACAGGAGCAAATCTTTTTTCTGGCAATATTTTCAGGTTGTGAAGCAAGTATATTTTATATTGCTTCGAAAATCCTGATAAATGTTTGTGAAGCAAGTGCTATTCTGGCTTGTAAATTTGGCATGAGCTTTTTACAGCATCATCATATGACCAAATAACTAAGCCTTGCCCAATCTTAGCTCAAGTGGACACTCCATGTGAATGCACCATCATAATCTTGATTCTGGACCATATTTTGCAGTTGCAAAGCAACTCTGTTAAATCTTGATCCAAACCCATCCATAGTCACCAGGATGGAAGTCCATCTTTACCTCAACCTCTCAGTCAACTCCATTTGACCCAATCACATCCCTGTTGAGCAGCAGTACACGATCAAGTTTACTGCAGTAAACTTCAGGTGTTAACTTCCATTTCACCATGTCACTTTCAACCAAGTTACCACCTTAGATGAGACCTACCCAGGAAGGACTCCACTCTAGACATAGGTTGGCATCACTTGTGGCACTGTGTGCACCAGTGCACGCGGTGAACACCGCTTTGGCATGCAATGGTCGCGCCCAGAGCGTCTTCTTGCTCGTGCCCCTCCCCCTCTCGCTGTCTTCGCGCCCGTGAGCATGTCCAGTAGATTGCCCTCGTCGTCGCCGTCCTCCTGGATCCCGCTCCCCTTCCACCTGCTTCCTCGTCGGCGCTCGTCGCCGCGCACCCACAGGTGAACAGTGCCCCGACATGCATTAATGGCGCTTGGCTGCTTCCCTCCCCTCGACCTCTTCTGCCCGTGAGCTCTGTGGGTCGTCCGCATCTTCCTCGTCGTGAACCCGTGCCACCCCGTGCTCGATGGCCTCGCCAGAGCGTTGGCTGGATCCCCACGGCGCCACCCGAGCTCGGCCTCCCTCGCCCCCACCTATATAAAGACCCCAGAGTCCTCCCGAGCTCACCAGCCTCTTCCACGCCCTCCACTAGACCTCCCTGACCAGTCAAACGAGCTAGAGGAGCTCTCGGTGGCCATCATTGCCGCCATGGCTGCCGCGTCTTTCCTCCAAAATTGGAGCGAGCCGAGCCCTCTCCCTCCACTCTAGCACCACGAGAGCCCTACACCACACCCCTAGAGCATCCCCGACGCCCAGCCCCTCCTCTCCACAGCTCCTCCGTCCTCCCCAAGGTCGCCCGAGCCCCGCCATTGTGGCCGTCCGCCCCGATCTAGACCATGCGCTCCCCTGACTCCCCCACCCTCCGTACCACGCCTAGCTGGACGCGCCGTTCCTCCCGGAACACCCGGTGGCCAGAGCGCCTCGAACGGTGGCCTGTGCCGCCCAGGCTCCTCGCCGGAGCGCGCGGCCTCCTCTGTTCTAGAGCCGGCATCAGGAGGAAGAAGGGAAGGAGCAAGGAGGAGAGAGAGAGAGATCTAGTGGGCCCCGGTGGCAGTGACATGGGCGTTGACCCCGTTGCCAGCGTGAATAAGTGGCGGGTCCCACCTACGTGCGGGCCCCGCCAGTTAGCCTCACAACCGTCGGCCCCGCGTTGACCCAGGTACACTGACATGGATAAGGGGAGGCGTAATCCACTGATTACGTCTTCGCTTTCCAAAAACGTATTTTCCATTTTATGCTTCTGTCTTATCCACTCAGGGACTTGGTTGTGATGAAATTTTTGCAGAAAAGTCCCTGAACTTCAACCCCTCATAACTTTTCAACCGTAACTCCAAATGAGGTGAAACCAACGCTCACTTCTCCGTTTCATCGAGCCCTTTCTGTTGGTATCTCTTTCATTATGTTTTGGCATACTGAAAATGACCATTTTGCCCCTGCCCTTAATCAGCCCCCTCCGAGAGAGAATGTTTTTCGGCGTTTCGTTCCGCGGCTTCACCGCACTTCTCCCCGGTGCCTTATTCATCCCCTGGCAAGCCACAACACCCACTTGCATGATAGTCATGCAGTAGCCATGGTTTTCAACTTGAATCTTTATTAATTGTTTGCTTGTTAAAAAGATGGTTATCGTTGTTCCGGTGATGTTCATATTTGCATGTTCACTTTTGTGCTATGTTGTCTTATACTCTGTGATCATGTTATACCTGCTAGTATTACCTTTCTTATGTTTATGCTGGTTAGTAGTACATGTTGATGTTGGAGATGGTCATGCTAGTCAGTAATCGATGCTCAGTGGATATGATTTATTGTTGATATGGTGGAAAGTTATGTGATACTCTCATGGTGATGTTGATATCATGTTCATGTATGTTATCATGGCTCAGCATATTTGCATTCAAGTTAACCGGATTAAATTGAACTTGAACAACTGTTGGCTGAGTCATGGTGCCGCTGAATCGATGCTGACCAGTGCAACCCCGCTAACCGGTATGGGACGGTCCTAACTGGGTCTATTGTTGTGCCTCTCGTCGGTGTCTCCAACTAGGGAAGGTTATGGGCGTGCTGTACCCTGGCCCGGTAGGCAAGCATAACCTTGTGTGCCCGTTGTTGTTGTTATGTGCATGTGTCCTAGAATGGGACGGGCCACGACGGTGGTCGTTGAGGTGTCTAGAGGTAGACACGGGGCCACCCATGATTTAGCTCAGAGGGGAGTAAGTCGGAGTGGCCGGGAGAATGTCATGACAGTAGATCGGTTTTGTCGGAACGTCATTGGTCCACCCGAATGGGAGGGTGAGGCCATGGGTTCCATAGTGTGGGTACAGTGTACTAACCTCTGCAGTGTATATTAAATCTATCGATAGCCGCGCCCGCGGATAAGGGCCAAGTCGAAAGTAGGTCACACCATGAGTCAACAGTAATAAGAACAATGTGCTTAATAACAGTGGGATAAGTTGGCGTAGTGTTGGTCGGGTTGTGATCACCGTAAGGATCACGAGCCATTTAGTGGTCGGGTTGTGATCACCGTAAGGATCACGGGCCAAGTGTTGGTCGGGTGGTGACCGCCGTAAGGATCACAATGATATCGAGGATACCGAGATGTTGTATATTCGTGATGTTGTACGAGAGTCGTGGGTAAAGGTCAAGCCCCTTGTGGTCAGTTATTGATTACTACGGTATTGTTTATACCAAGCTTGATTTGATCCTGAGATGATCGTGTGATGTCCGAGGTTGGTAAGTGATGCCTGAGACGGTTACGAGGTAACCCGAGCAGAATAAGTGGTGCATATGATGTCATCATGTTGCATGCTAGTATTGTTAGAGTAATATGTTCAGGTGGAGTTAGTTGTATCATTTTTTTATGTTGGTCATTCCATGTTATTCTGATGATCTCATGTTAATACCTGTTTAACCTGTAATTGCCATGCTGTTGTTTGTCTTGAATGCTTCTGGTTATTTGTGAGCTTGCAAGTACATTCAATGTACTGACCTGGCGTGTCATGCCAGTTTGCAGGTCTTGCCAGATTTGATTGCTTGCTTGTCGTGGTTTCCGTTCGTGCGAGCTAGGATAAGCGTTCCAGCCAGAGTCCCTGCGGAGTGGAGTTCACCACCGTCGCTGTTGTTCCGCTGCTAGAGTTATTCCGCTACTTCCAGTTGTTCTGCTACTTGCATAGAGCAACTGAGGATGGCGTAGTGTCGCTGTACCGATGTTATTCGTTGTAATATCGGAGACCTTGTATTCATATTCATGTAATAAGAGAAAAGTGGTTTGTTCTATGCTAAGCAGTGCCGTATTCCAGAAGACTTCTTCTCGATATCTGGGCTGGAATACGGGGCGTTCTGGTTTTCTTTGAGCCGGGGTGCCACATTTGGTTTGGGCGGCTGGAGGAAGAAGAAGACAAGAGATAGAAGATAGACACAGATGTTGCATGTCAATCCAACGGCTGGTAGGCAGAATTGTTTGTTGCCTGGCTAGTAAGTCGACACCACCTTGGATAGGCTATTTCCTCGCGGGTTCCAAATGTCAGAATCCAAATCTGCCATGGTCATGTAGCCTTTCCTATGAAAATTTATAGCCCATTTGATGTTCTAGTTCAAAATAAGTTTGTGGGTGCTGGTGGGGGCTAATCACTTGGCTTCTGTAATGCACAGGGAGCTCAAGCAGCCGAGGAGAGTGATCTTATTTCCCTTGGTTGGGATTTGTTACAATATTTCACTCTAAATTAAACGAATGGCCAGCGATTTGCCTTGTTTCAAAGAAAATATGACAGTCACAGCCGAGTTGAAAAGGCGGGAACATCTAACTCCAGCTTACAAACTGTACAAAAGCACGAGGGTTAATTATTCATCAGGTTTACAAAAAAACCCAGGTCGAAAAGGGCAACAACATCTAACTCCAGCACTGTTTTCGGCAGTCACAGTCAAATGGATCGGTCAGGTCCATAGAATGAACATCCCGGGTCGTAAAATTTACAGGATTATGTCCATAATATGTTGTAAATAGAAGCCCGGCACGTTCAGAAGCTCTTTTGCCCACCTGAAACTCCTTTTTTTGCTCTTCGACATACCCATTCGTCAAAACCATGCTGCTGATAAACTTAAGCCTGATGGACACTAGTAACCTCGCATTCAGTAGGAAGAATGTGACAGATCTAGTGTTTGCACGGTTGGCTACATATCGTTCTAGCGTTATTGTCTTCAATCGAATCTCGTGAGAAGTGAGAAAATTCTGATGCTTATGAATCCACCGATTGGTTATAACTTTCTTACCCCATCCTATTGCCTAAATAGACATGAAGATTGAAAACAGTTAAGGTCTAAAAACAGAGTGTCGAAAGAGCAAGAGCTGAACGGTTAATTCTAGTACACTATATGCGGGCTTCCAATGTGCGTGAAATTATCACCTTTATATACAACTTCTCGAGACATGGAAAGCATTGCAGCAAGCCAATAATCTTGTTTAGATCAAAACTAGTCATTTGGATATATAAGATCTTGAAAGAATCCAGTACCATTGAAAGGCCATCCATGGAGAAACTCTTCATTGAGCATAGAACATAATATCAGTACAATATGTATACTCCAAGATGATATGTAACTTATGCGCAGAAATTTAAAATGCAGCTTATGGTTACAAGTGAAGATGATAATATAAAGTACCTGAAGAACTGTGGAGCCAAACACCATATTGAAATGAGCACAGAGATCATGTATTACACCCGAGGTCTCCAGTTTAGGTGCAGAGAGGACGCTTATTTGCAACGGTGAATAACTAGAATCAAGGATCAACCTTTGAAGTGATGGGGCATCTTGGATGATGAGCTACCTTCCGTCAAAATAAATTCCAATTCTTACAAGGTTAGGCAACTTTATTTGGAGACAACCGATTCTAACTGTGAAAACAAGCACCAAGCACTCTAGGGCAGGGCAACTGGAGTGGATGATGTTGTGCAATGAGGCCTCCGATATACGAACCCGCACAACTAAAAGTTTACTGAGAAATGGGAGTCAAAGGTTTAGTACCAGATTGTCTGGTATGTAGCACATCGTAAAGGTGGCGGTGTGGAGAGAGGAGGAAAACCACGAGATGGACATCGGTGCTGAGGTCACAAGTTCATGGCATTCGGTATGTGCTATGTGATTTCCAGGGTAATAGTAGAACTCAAGCAGTTGTAGTTCTGTGAATTCAGGGGATTTCAGCCAGGCGTCCATCGTGCAGGGCATGGTACGCTTGCTCAGGTAGCATGACGGGATGCAGCGGCTTTGAACAGAGCCCTGGTGGGTGGAGATGATGGCTCTGGGGATTTCAGAATCATTGAAGAGACATAGCTGATAAAAGTCGAGATTATGGGGCACGACGCGCCATAGAGGGCGCCACCGAATTGAGAGGACTTGGGTGTGGCAGCAATCCTTGGTGGGGAGAAGCGAGATGATCTCGCCAAGGATGGCGTCCGGGAGATCGCTGATGCGGTCCACCCGAGATTCTACGGGTTCCTGGGATCCTGTGGGGGCGGGGTCGCCGCTTCCCATGCGCTTCCGGGTGCGGGATGTACAACAGGCATTGCCGCTGCCGGGAGCCTCATCTTCTTGGCGCTGGGTTCAGCTGACTCCATTTTCCTCGAGGGCGTCGCATCACGCTCATGGATTTGAGCAGAGTAACAAATGACGAGCCCAGTTGTAGTGCGAGTGAAGGAGAAGGGGAGCTGGGGTTTTTCTGTAGTAGTGAGGTAGAAGGGGAGATGGTGTTTTCTGTAGGAGTGAGGTGAGGAATTTGGGGGTACGAGTGGAGCGAGCTGACCTGAGATGGGTGGGAGCGAGGATGAAGAAGAGCACCCGGGTTTCTTTGGTGGGCGGTGTGCTGGGTGTGGGTAGCACCTCTCATTCAGTAAATATATGGGCTTTTGAATTGATTTTAGTATTTACTAGTGTGGATGGGCTGTTTTGTCTTGGGCCTAGAGAAACAATTACTACTAGTACAGTGGAGACACTCTACAACTACCCAGAAAAACAATTACTACTATTACAGTGGAGACACTCTACCGCTTCTCGCTCCTCCTAGGTCATTGAAACGTATCACTCTACTGAATGTCATTATACTTTTGTTCACCGACATGCGGGCCATGCAGCGCGCGGGCCCAAAGGCCATCCACCAAATTAGAAGGCAGTATGTCAGGACCCCGACTCAATGCCACATCGATCTAGCATGTAACACCTCATATCACTTTGCGGCCTCACGCACGGTATTCCCACGGGTGTCGCCTTACCTTAGCCCGGGACCGTTTGCGCCTTTTGGCACACGTATATGACAGTGTCGCTAGCATCCATATGATAAGGAGCCCGGGCTGACATGGCTAGTCGTAAACCCAAAGTGGCACAGACTTACAGGGACAGGCATCCATGACCCAGCATCGAACGTGTCGGTCATCAGCGAGTGAATCCAGGCTGTAGCACTGGGCTAGCAGGACTCCGGTGAACCGGGCTGTAGCGGGCTAACAGGACTCCGGTATTCATCGCGTGACATTTCCCCGAAGGGACAGACACAGGAACGAAGAAGGACACATGCCGGCCAGCCTAAGTGTTCCGGAGCAGTAGCAAGCTACCATGGCTCGGTGGAAACACTAGGAGACATTTCCCGATAAGAGATGCTACTAAAGATAAACAACTAGATAGTCAGATCCCACACATACCAAGCATTTCAATAACATACACACAATATGCTCGATATGTGCAAACACAACATGGCATCACAACATGACTCTACGACTCAAGTAATTTATTCAATAGGCTCCGAGGAGCGAGATATTACAAACAGGGGTCTCATGACCCAACATTCAGAGCATACAAATCAAAGCACAAGCGGAAGCTATCATGTCTGGGTACAGACATCTATAAATGAAAAAGGCTGAGAAGCCTGACTATCTATCAGATCCTGCCGAGGGCACAAGATCGTAGCTGAGGTAACAAGCTAAACGTCGAAGTCCACGTGGAACTACTAGTGAGACTGAAGTCTCTCTGCAAAAACATAAAATAGGCAAACGTGAGTACAAATGTACCCAGCAAGACTTACATCAGAACTAACTACATATGCATCATTTTCAACAAG